>NW_028324304.1:1034689-1278905 GCF_058129835.1 Hydra viridissima | reverse complement strand
AGGAAAAAAAAGAAAAAAAAGAAAAAAGAAACCGAAACGGGCATTCTTTTGAGCATAACGTTAAAAGCTAAATCGTTAGATGTTTTATTAAAAAGGCACCTTTAGAATGCGATGTCCTAAAATATTTTCCTCGATATTTTAAAAAGTAAACAAATACAAAACTAAGCCTCACAACTGGCGACAACTTTCAATAAGCAAACAAAGCAACAACCTTCCTTTCGAATTCTTTATATTTTAAACGAAGACGAACAAACAAAAACACAAACAAAAACAAAAACACAAACAAAACAAAAACACAAACAAAAACAAAAACACAAACAAAAACAAAAACACAAACAAAAACAAAAACACAAACAAAAACAAAAACACAAACAAAAACAAAAACAAAAACAAAAACGTGAGTCGACTGATTTCGCTCAACTGCCTTAGACGAGAAGTCATAAACGTTTGCTTGTGCCAGCAAATTGCAAATTAAGTTGTAAATGAACTGCACCGCAAAAGCTTAACCACAGTTTATTAAGCATATTAAGCCTTTGCTGACATGTTAGGACATTTTAAGCCTTTGCTATTATCATGAGGCTTTTGCTCCACGAGCCAAAAAAGTACGCTAGAGTTTGACAAACTGCATCGCGGTCGAAAAGTGTAATTACGCCAACACTTTTATCCGTTTTAAGCATTTCGTTTTCGCACGAACAACAATTAAAGCAGCTCGTTGAGCTTAACGACGTTCGTGTATTTTTTTTCGAAGCCAAAACTTCGGCTATAAGTAGAATGAAGAGGCACTTCGAAAAACAACAAAGCTGTTCGCAGTCGATAGCAACGAGCGACAACATCTCTGCGAGTCTGGCATCAAGGTAAACATTTTTTTTTACATTTTCATTTGTTAGTGCCACTTTTGTGTACATTATGTATTCAAAAATTTCTTGCTGACGCTAGATTTTTCGTTTTCAATGAACAACAGTTGCAACCTCTAGTCGTTTGCTAAAACAGCTTGCTAGGACAACCAAATCAATCATATGTTGTGAAAATTTCTTTTTGTTCAACTGACTAAGGAAGATCGAGCGAACGCTTTTTTTTTTATAACTTGTTTGTATCATATTGCTATTAAGAAAACAGCGTTGTGTATACTAAACGTGACATAATTGGCAATTATCCGTAACTAAAAATAAGATAGAAATTACAAACTTGATACCATATTTTAATTACTGTAACAAAACTAGACGTCATCGCGTGAGAAAATAAATGTTTATGACACATAACCTATTTTTTTGTTTTTTTTTTTCTTCTCTTTTTTCCTTTTAATCTCTTTTCTTTCGTCCAAAAAGCGTTTTGATTTTTGCCTCGCCACAAGCGATGAAATCGATAAAAAAACCTGCTCGGACATTCTCAATTCTCAACAACAAAAGCAATCAAAGTTCTAGCTCTCGAGCACGTGCGCCAACAGGTTGATGAAACCGTTCAAATATGCTCGATCGCTAGAATTTAAAAAAAGAAACAAGCCAGAAACAAACCAAAATAAAAAAAAGCCAAAAACAAAAATGGACATCTTTAGAACGCTTAAATTTTATAAAATATTTTCCTCTGCGTTTTTAACCAGCTAAACTGTCGTAAAGTTTTTTCGGTGCAGTTCATTTAAAAAACTTAGTTTTCAACTTTTAAACGTTTTAGACTTCTCGTTTAAGGCAGTCGAAAGAAATGAGTCGACTCACTCTCTCTCTCCCTTTTCGGTTTTGTTTTTGTTTACTTGTTTTTGTTTTTTCTTCGTTTGCCTTCGTTTGCCTTTGTTTGCTTTTGGAAAAGTTGTCGCCATGCGAGACTTAGTTTTTTTTGGCTCAATTTGTGATTAAGTGAAGTTCTAGTCTTGAAAGTGTGCAAAGTGTGGGCCAATCTGGTGGCTGGAGTGATGACACGTGAATGCTGGAAATTCCAGACTTTGAGCGGATTCAGCGTACATAGAAAGAAAAAGTAACATTCACGTGGGTCTCTCCTAAGCTTGCCATTGGTCGGTCTGCTGGCCTTAAGTACCCCCCCCCCCCCTCAACGTCACGTTTGCTCAACTTTCTCGGTCTTTGGCGCCCAAAGAAAGCTCGAGGAAGGATAAAAATGGCGAGGTTTCGGTACAGCGTTTTCTGTTTTTCCTATTTGTTTTTGTTTGTTTGTTTGTTTGTTTCGTTTGTTTGTTTATTTATTTAATCGTTTTTTTGTTTGTTTCGTTCGTTTGTTTGTTTGTTTCGTTTGCTTCGTTTGTTTCGTGATGTTTTGTTTTCCCTTCTTGATGGCACAAAACAGAAGCAAACAAGACTTTCGGTTATGTTCGGTTATATTCGGTTCAATAAAAGTTTGTTGGTTTCTGCACAACAACAACAACAAAAGTCCCTCTGTCCCTCAAAAGCAGTTTCTCCTCTGTCCAAAAGAAGAGCTTCTTTGTAATCGATCTTGTCTGAATGCAGCTCTCCTTTTGCCTATAGGTTTTTATTCCAACCCTTTTGTTGTTGTTAGTGCCATGTTGTTGTTATTGTTATACTCTGTAAAAGCAGTTGTTGCTGTTGTACTTGTTTGTTGTTTCTAAAGACACTGTTGTTGCTGCTGTTTGCGCTGTTAGTAATCACCCACTTGGCTTGTATTTTTGTTTTTTGTTTTTGTTTTATTTATAAACACTCTCTGAGTAAGTTTTTATGCTTGCAATGAGTGTTTGTTAATGTTCACCCACTTTGCTTGTTTATAATCTATTTTATTTTATCAACACTCTCTGAGTCAGTGATGGTGTTGCTGTTGTTTTTGTTAGAGCTGCAATGAGTGTTTGTTAATGTTCACACACTTTGCTTGTTTTGTTTTTATTTCTTTATTTTATCAACACCCTTTGAGCCAGTGATGCTGTTGCTGTTGTTTTTGTTATAGCTGCAATGAGTGTTGTTAATGTTCACCCACTTTGCTTGTTTTGTTTTTTTTAATTTATTTATTTTACCAACACCCTTTGAGCCAGTGATGCTGTTGCTGTTGTTTTTGTTATAGCTGCAATGAGTGTTGTTAATGTTCACCCACTTTGCTTGTTTTGTTTTTATTAATTTTTTTATTTTACCAACACCCTTTGAGCCAGTGATGCTGTTGCTGTTGTTTTTGTTATAGCTGCAATGAGTGTTTGTTAATGTTCACCCACTTTGCTTGTTTTGTTTGTGTTTTTGTTTTTGTTTATCAATACCCTTTGAGTCAGTGATGCTGTTTCTGTTGTCGTTGTTATAGTTGCAATGAGTCTTATTAATGTTCACCCACTTTGCTTGTTTTGTTTGTGTTTTTGTTTGTTTTTTTTTTCATCAACACCCTCCTAGTCAGTGATAGTGTTGCTGTTGTTTTTGTTATAGTTGCAATGAGTCTTAATAATATTCACCCACTTTGCTTGTTTTGTTTGTGTTTTTGTTAGCTTTTTTTTTCATCAACACCCTCTGAGTCAGTGATAGTGTTGCTGTTGTCGTTGTTATAGTTGCAATGAGTCTTATTAATGTTCACCCACTTTGCTTGTTTTGTTTGTGTTTTTGTTTGTTTTTTTTTCATCAACACCCTCCTAGTCAGTGATAGTGTTGCTGTTGTTTTTGTTATAGTTGCAATGAGTCTTAATAATATTCACCCACTTTGCTTGTTTTGTTTGTGTTTTTGTTAGCTTTTTTTTCATCAACACCCTCTGAGTCAGTGATAGTGTTGCTGTTGTCGTTGTTATAGTTGCAATGAGTCTTATTAATGTTCACCCACTTTGCTTGCTTTGTTTGTGTTTTTGTTAGCTTTTTTTTCATCAACACCCTCTGAGTCAGTGATAGTGTTGCTGTTGTCGTTGTTATAGTTGCAATGAGTCTTATTAATGTTCACCCACTTTGCTTGCTTTGTTTGTGTTTTTGTTTTTGTTTATTAACACCCATTGAGTCAGTGATGCTGTTGCTGTTGTTGTTATTATAGTTGCAATGAGTGTTTGTTAATGCTCACCGACTTGGCTTGCTTTGTTTGTTTTTTGTTTTTTGTTTTATCAAAACCTTGTGAGTCAGTGATGCTGCTTTTGTTATTTTACTTGTAATTAGAGTTGTTACTGTTCAGCCGCTTTGGTTGTTTTTTAATCTATCTTATTTTATCACCACTCTCTGATTCGGTGATGATGTTGCTGATGCTGTTGTTGTTGTTTTACTTGCAATGATAGTTGTTACTGTTCAGCAACTTTGCTTTTATTCGTTTTTGTTTGTGTGTTTGTTAGTTGTTTTTTTTTTATCAATATCCTCTGAGTCAGTGATGCTGTTGCTGATGCTGCTGTTGCTGTAGTTGGTTTTTATGCTTGCAATGAGAGTTGTTACTGTTCACCCACTTTGCTTGTTTATAATCTATTTTATTTTGTTAACACTCTCTGAGTCAGTGATGTTGTTGTTGTTATTATGCTTGCAATGAGAGTTGTTACTGTTCACCCAGTTTGCTTGTTTTGTTTTTTTATTTGTTTTGTTTTTTTTTCTTTTTTGTTTTTGTTTTGTTTGTTTTTTTTATCAATACCCTCTGATTAAGTGATGCTGTTGCTGTTGTTATACATGCAATGGTTGTTGTTACTGTTCAGCCACTTTGCTTGTTTTTTTTAATCTGTTTTGTTTTTTCAACACTCTCTGAGTCAGTGATGCTGATGCTGTTGTTGTTATTATGCTTGCAATGAGAGTTGTTACTGTTGTAGTTATGTCTGTCATTTGTCCTTGTTAGCAAGTTCTATTTGCCCTCTCTTGCCTTTTTTCAACACAGTTTCTTTCTTTGAGTCATATGGTTGCGAGATCCTCTCAAACTCCATCTCTTTATTTATTTGTTTCTTTTTTTTTTCTCATTCTCCTTCTCATAATAGCAATCACTGTTGCCACCATGCATGTAATGCTAGTTGCTCTCGTTCTTCTTCTTTTGCTAGTGCAAGCTTTGTTTCTTCTTGTTGCTCTCTTTACTTTCTTCTTGCTCTTTTGCAGAGGACTCGAAAAAACACAGCTCTTCGCTGTAGTTGTGTTTCTCATCAATCCACGCAACATTCCAGGATTGGATACAGGCAGAAGAAAAAAAACTCTCACTAACTGTTTTCTTTTTTTTTTAGCTTAAACCGTTGCAAACAAACACCTGAACATGTCTTCTTCACAAGAAAACAACTCTGTTGTTGCTTCTTCTCCAAACTCTAAAGCAAAAAAAAAGAAAAGAAAGCAGTCACAAGAACAGAGAGACTTAAAGCTCAAAAACAAAGTCAGGGCCGCATTAGTTGCAGCGTGTGGCTCCGTAAACAGGGTTGTACCTTTCTATGGTACCAAGAAGAGGTACGCTGTTAGCTGTCCGATGCCTTTGTGCAAACATTCGTCCACAAGCATTAAAAGACACTTGACTAAAAAAGATCATTCTTGGACTTTGGATGAAGCTTCCATCTTTTACTCTGCAATGGTCAGGAAGTTTCAGCATGCTCGTCTCGAACGCAAGTCCGGCTGTCCAAAACCTTACCCCTGTTTGCAATGTTGGAAGTATTACGACCGACTGGACATACACTTGAAAGAGACTCATTTCTACGATTCCAAGATGATCAAACAAAAGATTGCAGAGGCAAAGCGATACGACAACGAGAAGCTCTATGTCCCTCAATTTATTCGACCTGCCTTCTTTGGTATTAAGCCAGTAGCTGAACAAGCGTCTGCATCAGGCTCTGCATCCTCTGCTCCTGGGCCTTCCTCCTCTTTTTCTTCTCCGGTTCTTTCCTCTGATCCTCTTTTAAGCTTGCCCTCACCAGTTGCTGGTTCGTCCGAGGCTCCTTCTGCAAACCAATGCACCTCTGTAGAAAACAAAGAGCTGAACACCGAATCCGTCCTTGACTCTGATTTCGATTCCTTAGAGCACTTGGTTTCCAGCTCCTATGTCTTGACCGAAGAAAAGAGACTCTTGTTTCAGCTGGACAAAGATGCTTTTCACTTTTATTACCAGTCAGCAGATGAGCTCTTCAGAGACTTTGAAAAGTGGCTTGTGGTAGCCAACAACAACACTTGGTCACAAGCAAAAATCTACAAAAATGCAGTTGTGGAAATATTGACTTGTTGTGACAGCACGTTGACGCTGCACCCAAACGCCCTCACCAATTCCAATGTTTTGGAGGATAGATACTTCTCCTTGCACTTTAAGAAAATTCAGCTCAATTCCAAGCTGAGTGAACTTGACCAAACAAAAGCCATGTCTTGTCACACGTTGTACAACCGCCTCGTCTCCCTTTGTCTCCTGTTTCGTTTCAGTGAAGCCAGAAACGTCTATTTCGGACTTTCTCATGAGGCCATCCGACGTTTGCGCTGCAAGGTGGATGAGTTGCGAAAAGTGCTGAGGCCCTTTCGTTCTTTGAGGAGGAGCCTTGTGAAAAGAAGAAAAAGCATCAACATCATCAATGTCAGTTTGCTGACCGAATATGGCAAGTCTGCATACGTAAGAGACTTAGTGGAATCGATTAGAAAGGCGTCTCTTCCGCTGACTAGAGACAATGCTGTGTCTCTACGAAACCATCTTCTGCTCTCTGTCACTGTAATTAACAGTTTAAGAAAATCTAACATTGCTCTTTTAAACATTAGAGACTACATGGCTGCTGAGAAGAGTGAGTGTGGATATTGCATTGTGCAAGAGCGCTACAAAACAGCATACAAGTACGGAGCCAAAAACATTCTAGTGCCGAACGACTTGAAAGTGTTGATCGATATTTATTTGCTGAGATACAGAGACCTTCTTGTCAACGACTCTCACTACATGGCTGCAGACACCAAGACTGTTTTGGAGTTGAGCGACTGCTACAGGCCCCTTTTTCCTTCGGTGAGAGCCAACAAAGACGAAGGTGTGACACTAGGTGCAACTAGAGTGCCTGTTTACCAGATGGGTTCCTCTGCTATCACCTCTAGCCTGACGTCCTGCTTCAGAAAAAGCCAAGTAAACATTCCCATGAAGCGTCTTACTCCCACTTGCATTCGCGGTTCGATAGCCACTTACTTTGCCAACAACAGCAAAGAAGATCGCGAGCGGTTTGCTACACTCTACATGAAGCACAGCAGACACACAATGGATAGCTTTTATGTGTCCCAGTGGAACGCTGCAGAGGAGTTGCGCTTTGCCCTGGGCATCGGACAGTCCTTCGGAGTCATAGAGTCTTTGACTGTTGAAAAGTCTGAGAGACCACCAAAGGAGGAGAAGGATGTGATGGACTGGCTCCGAACTAATGCAGAGGAGTACGGTTTTCATGATGTTGAGGACATTTTTGAGGAAGATTCAGACTCCGGTTCTGACTCTGAAGAATGTGCTGCTACTTTCGGTTGTACCACAGTGGTTCCATTTTCTCCAGCTGTAGAAAACAATGCTCCTTTAGAGGACAGCAACGAACATGTTGTAGATTTCTTGTGTGAACCTAGCTCAACTCCTGTTTCGTCTGTTCCTTCTGAACAAACAATCGCTGGTCCAGTTCTTGAACTATCCTCTGCTCTTGCACAACTAGTTCCTAATGAACAAGCTGTTTGTATGGATGTAGATCAGACTCTAGCTGTTCCTGTTGGCACAGCTTGTTCTCCTCTTGCATTAACATTATTTCCTGATGAACCGGATTTTATTGAACACCATGCACAACTTTCTCCAGTTTACTTTAGTGAGCAAGTGGTTGCCAAACCTGTTTCTGCTGCTCCTGCTGAACAAGTTGCTTTCAGTCCTTCAAAAGAGGTTTTTTCTGTTCTGCTGGAAACAGTGTCTAATGTTGCTTCACAGCAAGATAATCTTATGGCTGTCACACGTGTTTTCCATGCTCCTCCTGAAGCTGCTCTTCTTGAACCTGCTCTTCTTGAACCTGCTCTTCTTGAACCTGCTCATAAGCAAGTGGTTGCCAAACCTGTTCATGTTGCTCCTTCTCTGCAAGTTGTTTTTAATCCTTCAAAAGAGGTCTTTTCTGTTCCTCTGGCTCCTAATCTTGTTGCTCGTCAGCAAACGATGGCCAAACCCAGTTTGTTTCTTTCAGCTGTTCCAGTCCAACAGGCTGGTACTGTTCTTGAAAAACAGCCCTCACCTGGTGCTGTTCAATCTGTTGGTAGTCTATTTAGCCAAAGTCTTGCTTGTACATCCAGAGGTAAATTCTTTTTGATTTTTGATTTTTATGCAAATCTCAACACGCTTTCAAAAAATAAAAATGCCCAAATTAACTCCTTGCCCTATTGTTATTGTTAAAGCTGTAAAAAAAAAAAAAAAAAAGAAAAACAATAAAAAAAACAAAAAAAAAACAAAAAAAACAACACAGAAGTGTGTATGTATTTGTTGCAGGACTAATTCTGTGATTGCTTAAATGTTTACACAAGTGAATGATACTAAAACTGATTATGTTTTAGAAGTAAAAGATCCAAGAAGAAAAAAAATCAAGTTGGAAATGCCATCTTTTACTCAAGAACACATCGGTAATGTAAAACCTAATTTATACAAACATATATAAACACAAACCTCTTCTTGCACAATTTCAGATGGTTAACTGTTAATAAAAACTTGCCATCATTGCTAAGTGCACTTTTAGAAAGTTGTGTCTACCCGATTTCTAATGATGAAGTTAGAAACTTCACCGTTAGAAATCATGCACAGCTTGTTATTATCTCTAACACTTAGAAACTGTTGATGGTTTTTTTATGAATTAGAAAAATGAACATGGTTTTATTTTATTTCAGGATCAACTCAGCCAAGAACAAAGGAAAACAAAGCAGAAGTTAGCCAATGCCAATTAGGTAATCTTTCAAAAACCAGTTGTTGCTATCAGTGCAAACAATAAGGTCAACAAAAAAAAACAAATAAAAAAACAAAATTAATCTTGTCATGCTTCAGAACCAAATGAATATTCGATTTAATCTCTTTGTGTTATGACTTGAGTTTGTAAAATTTTAGATGAAATAGTTGAAAAGCTGAATGCTTGCCCTGGCCACAACGAATGGTTCAACACCAGAAGTTTTCCACGATGTGCAGCTTTGGTGTTGGCATACATCTTGCAAGACGTGTTTACAGATGTAAGCTCAAGTTGCTCGTACAAAGATTACCTTGGCATCTTGGCAAATCATAGCAGTGACAAGCTCATTCATGTCTTGCAAAAGTACTCCTACCGAAGCCATATTAAAGACAAAATTAAAAACATGAAGCTAAAAATTCAAAAAGAGGGTAGTTTAGAAAAGTTTGTTCAATATGGCAATATAGTGAGACCATTTATGTAGTTTAGAAAAGTTTGTTCAGTTTGGCAATAAAGATGGGCCTTTTGTGTAGTTTGTTTTCTCTATGCTTTTGCAAATATATTTATCTGTTTCGCTAAATACATAATAAACAAGAAGTTCTGTTAAACTGTTCTCACATTTCTTATTTAAAGATAGTTCAAACTTTTTTTATCTTTAAAAAAAAAAAAAAGTCGTTTTGTTATTCTGTTAACACTTTTAATAGAGTTGCATTTAGAATTATTTCTGATGTTTTTAAGAGTTTGTTAAAAAGCAAATTAATATTTTCTGTGATGTTAAACTGCATAAGTGAAATTTAAAAAAGGAAAACTGCTCCAACCATTTTTCGGAAAAAGAAATCAAAAAGTTCCTTATTTTAAAAGATCTAGACATCCATTTCTTCTTCAGCAAAATAGCGAGGCTTTTTTTATGAACTCTTACTCTCTATTTTTTCATATATTTACACAAAGGATTTTATTTAGTTCAATGTAAACATACATAGAAGTATATTATGTTTTTTTTTTGTTTTTTTTTTTTTTATGGTGTCTAACTTTTGTTTCACTTCTATTTTATTTTACGTTTATCTTGTATTTTATCATGCCTTATTGGTTTTTGCGTTTTGTGATGTCAAGCTGCGTAAGCTAAACTTAAAAGAGGAAAACTACGCTAACTTTTCTTTGAAAAAATATTCAAAAAGTACCTTAAAAGAGAAAGCACACGAATTTAAAAAGTTGTATCTTGCCATCCAATTCTTCTTCTGCAAAGTAGTGAGGCTTTTGCTCTCTAACTTATCTCTATTTACGCAAAGGGTTTTATTTCAATGTAAACACGTATAAAAGAATACTTTGTTAAAAATAATGTTAAAGGAGTTGCGTAAAAAAAACGTCTGAATAAACTTTCTTTACAAAAAAAAACAACTAAGAAACAAGCGCGCCTAAGAAAAACCAGATCGCGATTCACTAAGTCAATAGACGAAAGAAACAAACTTTAAAAAGTCTTTCTAGACAACAAATTCTATTTTTGGCAATGCAGTTTTTGTATTTATGCAACCTATCTTTTGTTTCACTTCTACTTTATTTTACGTTTACCTTGTATTTTGTCTTGCCTTTTTGCGTTTTGTGATGTCAAGCTACATAATCTAAACTTAAAAGAGGAAAACTAGGCTAGTAGAATATTATGTTGTTGGTTTTATATGCAGCCTAACTTTAGTTTCATCTATATTTTGTTTTGCGTTTATCTTATATTTTATCTTGTCTTTTTGAGTTTTGTGTTTTGTGATGTCAAGCTACATAAGCTAAACTTTAAAGAGGAAAACTACGCTAACCTTTTTTTGAAAAACTATTCAAAAACTACCTTTAACAAAGTAGCGGGGCTTTTTATGCACTTTTACTCTCTAACATACCTATATTTGCGCAGAGGATTTTATTTAACTCAATGTAAACATACGTAGAAAAATATTGTTACCCGTTTATTTTATGCAGCCTAACTTTAGCTTCATCTGTATTTTATTTTACGTTTATCTTATATTTTATTTTGTCTTTTTGAGTTTTGTGCTTTGTGATGTCAAGCTACATAAGCTAATGTTAAAAGAGGAAAACTACGCTAACCTTTTTTTGAAAAACTATTCAAAAACAACCTTTAACAAAGTAGCGAGGCTTTTTATGCACTTTTACTCTCTAACATACCTATATTTGCGCAGAGGATTTTATATAACTCAATGTAAACATACATAGAAAAATATTGTTACCCGTTTATTTCATGCAGCCTAACTTTAGCTTCATCTACATTTTATTTTACGTTTATCTTATATTTTATTTTGTCTTTTTGAGTTTTGTGTTTTGTGATGTCAAGCTACATAAGCTAATGTTAAAAGAGGAAAGCTACGCTAACCTTTCTTTGAAAAACTGTTCAAAAACTACCTTAGACATAATCTAGATTTAAAAGAGGAAGACTACGCTATTTTTGCTTTGAAAAAACTTTCGAAAACTACCTTAATCGATAGAGATAGCACACGATTTTAAAATGTTGTATCTAGTCATGCACTTCTTTTACACCAAAGTAGCGAGGCTTTCTATGCACTTTTACTCTCTAACATAGCTATTTTTGCGCAAACGGTTTTATTTATTTCAATTTAAACATGCCTAGTAGATTATTATGTTGTTGGTTTTTTATGCAGCCTAACTTTAGTTTCATCTATATTTTATTTTGCGTTTATCTTATATTTTATCTTGTCTTTTTGAGTTTTATATTTTGTGATGTCAAGCTACATAAGCTAAACTTTAAAGAGGAAATTTACGCTAACCTGTCTTTGAAAAACTATTCAAAAACTACCTTTAACAAAGTAGCGAGGCTTTTTATGCCTTTTTACTCTCTAGCATACCTATATTTGCGCAGAGGGTTTTATTTAATTCAACTTAAACATACCTGTTAGATTATTATGTTGTTGGTTTTTTATGCAGTCTAACTTAAGCTACATCTATTTTTCATGTTACGTTTGTCTTATATTTTATTTTATGTTTTTGTGTTCTGTGATGTCAAGCTACATAAGCTAATGTTAAAAGAGGAAAGCTACGCTAACCTTTCTTTGAAAAACTATTCGAAATCTATTTTTGAGATAATCTAGATTTAAAAGAGGAACACTACGCTAATTTTGCTTTGAAAAAACTCTCGAAAACTACCTTATTCGATAGAGATAGCACACAAATTTAAAAAAGTGTATCTAGTCATCCACTTCTTCTACAGCAAAGTAGCGAGGCTTTCTATGCACTTTTACTCTCTAACATTATGCATTTTACTCTCTATTTTTGCGCAAAGGGTTTTATTTAATTCAATTTAAACATGCCTAGTAGATATTTTATGTTGTTGGTTTTTTATGCAGCCTAACTTTAGCTACATCTATTTGTCTTATATTTTATTTTATGTTTTTGTGTTCTGTGATGTCAAGCTACATAAGCTAATGTTAAAAGAGGAAAGCTACGCTAACTTTTCTTTGAAAAACTATTCAAAATCTACCTTTGAGATAATCTAGATTTAAAAGAGGAACACTACGCTAATTTTGCTTTGAAAAAACATTCGAAAACTACCTTATATTTTATCTTGCCTTTGTTAGTTTTGTGTTTTATTATGTCAAGCTTCATAATCTAATCTTAAAAGAGGAAAACTGCGCTAACTTTCCATTGAAAAAGTACTCAAAAAGGACCTAAATCGATATAGATAGCTCACGATTTTAAAAAGTTGCATATAGTCATCTTCTTCAGCAAAGTATCGAGGCTTTTTATGGATTTTTACTTTAACAAAGTTGCGAGGCTTTTAATGCTTTTTTACTAACATACCTATATTTGCGCAAAGGATTTTATATAATTCAATTTAAACATGCCTAGTAGATTATTATGTTGTTAGTTTTTTATGCAGCTTATCTTTAGTTTCATTTATATTATGTTTTAGGTTTATCTTATATTTTATCTTATCTTTTTGAGTTTTGTGTTTTGTGATGCCAAGAATTTTAAGCTAAACTTAAAAGAGGAATGCTACGCTAACCTTTCTTTGAAAATCTATTCATAAACTACCTTAGACAAAAGCTAGATTTAAAAGAGGAAAACTACGCTATTTTTGCTTTGAAAAAACTTTCGAAAACCACCTTAATCGATAGAGATAGCACACAATTTTAAAAAGTTGCATATAGTCATCCACTTCTTCTGCAGCAAAGTAGCGATGCTTTTTATGCACTTTTTCTCACTAGTTTGCTTATATTTACGCAAAGGAATTCATTTAATTCAATCCAAGCATATATAGAAGATTATTATGCTATGATTTTTTTTTTCTTTTATGCAGCCTAACAATTATTTCACCTATATTTTATTTTACGATTAACTTTTATCTTACTTTTCTTTTTTGAGTTTTGTGTTTTGTGATATCAAGCTACATAAACTAAACTTTAAAGAGGAAAACTACGCTAACCTTTCTTTGAAAAACTATTCAAAAACTACCTTTAACAAAGTAGCGAGGCTTTTTCTCTCTAACATACCTATATTTGCGCATAGGATTTTATTTAATTTAATGTAAACATACCTAGTAGATTATTATGTTGTTGGTTTTTTATGCAGTCTAACTTTAGCTTCATCTGTATTTTATTTTACGTTTATCTTATATTTTATTTTGTCTTTTTGAGCTTTGTGTTTTGTGATGTCAAGCTACATAAGCTAAACTTAAAAGAGGAAAGCTACGCTAACCTTTCTTTGAAAAACTATTCAAAAACTACCTTTAACAAAGTAGCGAGGCTTTTTCTCTCTAACATACCTATATTTGCGCATAGGATTTTATTTAATTTAATGTAAACATACCTAGTAGATTATTATGTTGTTGGTTTTTTATGCAGTCTAACTTTAGCTTCATCTGTATTTTATTTTACGTTTATCTTATATTTTATTTTGTCTTTTTGAGCTTTGTGTTTTGTGATGTCAAGCTACATAAGCTAAACTTAAAAGAGGAAAGCTACGCTAACCTTTCTTTGAAAAACTATTCAAAATCTACCTTTGAGATAATCTAAATTTAAAAGAGGAACACTGCGCTATTTTTGCTTTGAAAAAACTTTCGAAAACTACCTTATTCGATAGAGACAGCACACAAATTTAAAAGTTTGTATCTAGTCATCCACTTCTTCTACAGCAATGTAGCGAGGCTTTTTATGCACTTTTACTCTCTAACATACCTATATTTGCGCAAAGGATTTTATTTAACTCAATGTAAATATACATAGAAGAGTATTGTTACCCGTTTATTTTATGCAGCCTAACTTTAGTTTCATCTATATTTTATATTGCGTTTACCTTATATTTTGTCTTGCCTTTGTTACTTTTGTGTTTTGTTATGTCAAGCTTCATGATCCAATCTTAAAAGAGGAAAACTGCGCTAACTTCTCATTGAAAAAGTACTCAAAAAGGACCTAAATCGATATAGATAGCTCACGATTTTAAAAAGTTGCATATAGTCATCTTCTTCTTCAGCAAAGTATCGAGGCTTTTTATGGACTTTTAATCTCTTATTTACCCAAATTTGCGCAAAGGACTTTACTTAATTCAACTTAAACATGTCTAGTAGATTATTAAGTTGTTTGTTTTTTATGCAGCCTAACTTTAGTTTCATTTATATTTTATTTTACGTTTATCTGATATTTTATCTTGTCTTTTTGTGTGTTGTTTTGTCAAGCTACATAAGCTAAACTTAAAAGTGGAAAACTACGCTAACCTTTCTTTGAAAATCTATTCAAAAACTGCCTTAGACATAAGGTAGATTTAAAAGAGGAAGACTGCGCTATTTTTGCTTTAAAAAAACTTTCGAAAAATACCTTAATCCATCGAGGTAGTACACGAATTTACAAAGTTGTATCTAGTCATCCACATCTTCTATAGCAAAGTAGCGAGGCTTTTTATGCACTTTTGAGTTCTAATTTATCTCTGTTTACGCAAATGGTTTTTGTTTATTTCTGTGTAATGATATACAAAAGAGTATTTTGTTAAAGATTATGCTGCAGGAGCTGCGTAAAAAAACTCTGGTGACCTTTCCTTAAGAAAAAAGCAACTGAGAGGCATGTGCGCTTTAGAAAATTCAAATCGCGATTCTTCAAATTAAAAGACGAAAAGAACGAACTTTAAAAGCTCTTACTAGACGTTTGTGTTTATGATAGGCAATGCAGTTTTAGATTTTATGCAGCCTAACATTTGTTTCATCTATATCTTATTTTACGTTTATCTTATACTTTATCTTGCCTTTTTGAGTTTAGTATTTTGTGATGTCATGCTAAATAAGCTAAACTTTGCTAATTTTTATTTGAAAAAATATTCAAAAACTACCTGAATTATAAGCTAGATCTAAAAGAGGAAAACTGCGCTAACTTTTCTTTGAAAAAATATTTAAAAACTACCTTAAACATAAGCTAGATCTAAAAGAGGAAAACTACGCTAACTTTTCTTTGAAAAAATATTCAAAAACTACCTTAAACATAAGCTAGATCTGAAAGAGAAAAACTACGCTAACTTTTCTTTGAAAAATTATTCAAAAACTACCTTAAACATAAGCTAGATCTGAAAGAGAAAAACTACGCTAACTTTTCTTTGAAAAATTATTCAAAAACTACCTTTAAACATGATTTAGATTTAAAAGATGAAAAATACACTAACATTTCTTTGAAAAAATATTTAAAAACTACCTTAAACATAAGCTATATCTAAAAGAGAAAAACTACGCTAACTTTTCTTTGAAAAATTATTCAAAAACTACCTTTAAACATGATTTAGATTTAAAAGATGAAAACTACACTAACATTACTTTGAAAAAATATTTAAAAACTACCTTAAACATAAGCTAGATCTAAAAGAGGAAAACTACGCTAACTTTTCTTTGAAAAAATATTCAAAAACTACCTTAAACATAAGCTAGATCTGAAAGAGAAAAACTACGCTAACTTTTCTTTGAAAAATTATTCAAAAACTACCTTTAAACATGATTTAGATTTAAAAGATGAAAACTACACTAACATTTCTTTGAAAAAATATTTAAAAACTACCTTAAACATAAGCTAGATCTAAAAGAGGAAAACTACGCTAACTTTTCTTTGAAAAAATATTTAAATACTACCTTAAACATAAGCTAGATCTAAAAGAGGAAAACTACGCTAACTTTTCTTTGAAAAAATATTCAAAAACTACCTTAAACAAGCTAGATCTGAAAGAGAAAAACTACGCTAACTTTTCTTTGAAAAATTATTCAAAAACTACCTTTAAACATGATTTAGATTTAAAAGATGAAAACTACACTAACATTTCTTTGAAAAAATATTTAAAAACTACCTTAAACATAAGCTAGATCTAAAAGAGGAAAACTACGCTAACTTTTCTTTGAAAAAATATTCAAAAACTACCTTAAACATAAGCTAGATCTGAAAGGGGAAAACTACGCTAACTTTTCTTTGAAAAAATATTCAAAAACTACCTTTAAACATGATTTAAATTTAAAAAAGGAAAACTACGCTAACATTTCTTTGAAAAAATATTTAAAAACTACCTTAAACATAAGCTAGATCTAAAAGAGGAAAACTACGCTAACTTTTCTTTGAAAAAATATTCAAAAACTACCTTAAACATAAGCTAGATCTGAAAGGGGAAAACTACGCTAACTTTTCTTTGAAAAAATATTCAAAAACTACCTTTAAACATGATTTAAATTTAAAAAAGGAAAACTACGCTAACATTTCTTTGAAAAAATATTTAAAAACTACCTTAAACATAAGCTAGATCTAAAAGAGGAAAACTACGCTAACTTTTCTTTGAAAAAATATTCAAAAACTACCTTAAACATAAGCTAGATCTGAAAGGGGAAAACTACGCTAACTTTTCTTTGAAAAAATATTCAAAAACTACCTTTAAACATGATTTAAATTTAAAAAAGGAAAACTACGCTAACATTTCTTTGAAAAAATATTCAAAAAGTACCTTAATCGAAAGAGATAGCACACGAATTTAAAAAGTTGCATCTAGTCATCCGTTTCTTCTTCATCATCAAAGTAGCACACGAATTTAAAAAGTTGCATCTAGTCATCCGTTTCTTCTTCATCAAAGTAGCGAGGCGTTTATGCACTTTTTATTCTCTAATTTATCTCTACTTACGCAAATGGCTTTTGTTTATTTCAATTTAAAAATTTTCAAAAGAGTATTTTGTTAAAGATTATGCTGCAGGAGCTGTGTAAAAAAACTCTGGTGACCTTTCCTTAAGAAAAAGCAACTAAAATAGATGTGCGCCGAAGAAAATCCAAATTGCGATTCACTAAATTAAAAGACAAAAACAACAAACTTTAAAAGTGAAACCATTTTTACAAGCGTATTTTGTAAAGATGAAATGTTCTTATTACATTCTAACGTTACGAAAAGGATTTTCTTCTGTTCAAATATTTATTACAATTTAAAGTGTTAAATAATGTTACAGAAACGACCTAAGACGCCTGTTATATTAATTTAAACGAACAAAATAGATAAAAAAAAAAGAAAAACTATCATTTAAAAAAAAAAGAAAAAAAGAAAAGAAATAGAAATTGAGGAAAAACAAAAATAAGAACTTCTAACAAAGAGCTTTTCTTTTTATTTTTCAGATTTTAGATGCTTAATTCCTTGGAATGAAAAGTTGAACTGATGACCCACTACTAAGGTTGTTCCTAGCCTTCCGTTCTCAAACTAGGCAATTCTGAGAGGCTGTTTGATTAAGTACCGTTGATAGTAGTATCGCACGTAAGAGACTTCTAAAACTCTGATTATTAATTCCTTGAATGAAGAGATGACTTCATACTCACTAACGAGGTTGTTCTTAGCCATCCGTTCTCAAACTATGCAAAACAGTGAAGTTGTTTGATTAAGTATCACAGTTTGCTGATTTGCACGTGCACCATTGCCGAAACTGTGATGCTTGGTTCCTTGATTGGATTGAAGAAGCTCATCACCATGCTTTTTACAAGCTGTCCGTTGTTATGTTTTGCAATTCAGTGGTTCTGTTTTGCAATTCATTTTCTGTTTGTTTAAGTACCATCGATGGTGGTGTCGTGCATGCAAACTTTCCGAAACTCTGATGCTTGTTTTTCTTGAATGGAGAGATGAGCTTATACTTTAGGTGACTTTTAAAACTGCAGTAATTAGTGCCTCGAATGGAAAAACGAACTCATTCATTACAGACCAAGGTTGTTCCTGGCCATCCGTTAACATATTAGGCAAAGGAGAAAGTTAGCTTTATTTGTCGTGCAGATTGTCCGCTTTGACGTAAAATGCGACAAATTTGCTGAACGCTCTGTTTGCGCCGCCCAAGAGTCATTCTGTTTCTGCGTTGCTAGCGTCTGTCGGCTAAATACAACTGTAGACTCCGCGCAAGCTTTTTCACCGCAAAAGTTGTACAGAGCCACACCGAAGGCTAAAATCGACTTTAAGGTCGAAGGTTAAAATCGACCCTAGAGCTTTGAAAACGACGTCACGAAATTTTCAAGTACATCATCGAAGAAAATTACGGCGGCCAGATGCGACTCTTAGTACTAACTCTTCTAATCTTAGTACGTTAAGCATTCCAGTCGAGAGATCAGACGTTTTTTCGTCACCTAAGAGACCGGCCGATCCGTTTGCGACGCTGCGGAAAGAAAGAAGATGGCAAACCACAGGGTTGTTACCGTAACAAACCTCCGTGAGTACCTCCATCTCGAATGGCTTTTGGGGAAACGTTCGTTTTAAACTCAAAGGGATGGTTGTTAAAGCTCACAAAAGCCTGGTTAACGATTTTCTAACGGCAGAGACCGTGTTTACAATGGATGCAGGCCGTTTGCCCGAGCCCAAAGCGCAAGACCTTTCGGAGAACTCCTCTAGGTCGATGCAACGAAACTACTAGACGCGTGCACCTAGCGGCACGTTACAACCGAAGGACGCCCCTCGTGGACACTAAACTCCTGCTTGATATCCTCGTCCCCAGGTTTCCAAACCGTAACCCCAACCCCCTCTAATCCTAACCCCCTTACCCTCTAACTCTCCCCCCTCAAAAAAACAAAAAACATAAAAAAGCAAACAAAACGAAAAAAAAACTTGCTTCCCTCCTCACTTTTAGCTCTAGGATGCAACACCTTTTTGCCGCCCTCCGCTAGAAGGGAGTAGGGAGTAACGAAAGCTTGACATCAAAGTAGCGTTTTGTATGAGATTTGTTTGCCAAAATTTGAGCGTTTTTAAAAAAGCCAAGACTTCGTCAGAGGGGTTTCTTCTTTTCTCCTAAAGCTATCGATCGATTAAAAAGCTCAAAGCAAAGAAATTCAAAACAAAATACAAAAACGGGAAGTTTTAGTTTCTGCACCACAAGCCAAGCACTAGTTCAAACTGGAGATAATAAAAGGAAATCGAATGATCTCACTTCTCAGACCACTGAGCTGCCATTGGTCGGCAGTCTCTTGTTTGGAGACCATTGAGCTGCCATTGGTTGGCTGTTTAATCGTTGCGATTGGTCGGCAGTTTTATCGTTGGAGACCATTGAGAGATATAAAAGGAATTTTTTTTTTTGAGCACAACATTAAACGTTAAATCGTTAGATGTTGTTATAAAGGCACCATTAGAATGCGATGTCCTCAAATATTTTCCTCGATATTTTAATAAGTAAACAAAAACAAAACTAAGTCTTGCAACTGGCGAAAACTTTCAATAAGCAAACAAAGCAACAACTTTCCTTTCGAGTTTTTTACATTTTAAACAAAAGACAAACAAAGAAAAAAAAAAAACAAACAAAAACAAAAACAAAAACAAAAAAACAAAACAAAAACAAAACAGAAAAGGGAGAATGAGTGAGTCGACTGATTTCGCTCAACTGTCTTAAACGAGAAGTCATAAACGTTTGCTTGTGCCAGCAAGTTGCAAATTAAGTTGTAAATGAACTGCACCGCAAAAACTTAACCACAGTTTATTAAGCATATTAAGCCTTTGCTGACATGTTAAGACATTTTAAGCCTTTGCTATTATCATGAGGCTTTTGCTCCACGAGCCAAAAAAGTACGCTAGAGTTGACAAACTGCATCGCGGTCAAAAAGTGTAATTACGCCAACACTTTTATCCGTTTTAAGCATTTCGTTTTCGCACGAACAACAATTAAAGCAGCTCGTTGAGCTTAACGACGTTCGTATTTTTTTTCGAAGCCAAAACTTCGGCTATAAGTAGAATGAAGAGGCACTTCGAAAAACAACAAAGCTGTTCGCAGTCGATAGCAACGAGCGACAACATCTCTGCGAGTCTGGCATCAAGGTAAACAGTTTTTTTACATTTTCATTTGTTAGTGCCACTTTTGCGTACATTATGTATTCAAAAATTTGTTGCTGACGCTAGATTTTTCGTTTTCAATGAACAACAGTTGCAACCTCTAGCCGTTTGCTAAAACAGCTTGCTAGGACAACCAAATCAATCATATGTTGTGAAAATTTCTTTTTGTTCAACTGACTAAGGAAGATCGAGCGAACGCTTTTTTTTTTATAACTTGTTTGTATCATATTGCTATTAAGAAAACAGCGTTGTGTATACTAAACGTGACATAATTGGCAATTATCCGTAACTAAAAATAAGATAGAAATTACAAACTTGATACCATATTTTAATTACTCTAACAAAACTAGACGTCATCGCGTGAGAAAATAAATGTTCATAACACATAACCTATTTTTTTGTTTTTTTTTTCTTCTCTTTTTTCCTTTTAATCTCTTTTCTTTCGTCCAAAAAGCGTTTTGATTTTTGCCTCGCCACAAGCGATGAAATCGATAAAAAAACCTGCTCGGACATTCTCAATTCTCAACAACAAAAGCAATCAAAGTTCAAGCTCTCGAGCACGTGCGCCAACAGGTTGATGAAACCGTTCAAATATGCTCGATCGCTAGAATTTAAAAAAAAAAACAAACCCAGAAACAAACCGAAATAAAAAAAACAAAAACAAAAATGGACATCTTTAGAACGCTTAAATTTTATAAAATATTTTCCTCTGCGTTTTTAACCAGCTAAACTGTCGTAAAGTTTTTTCGGTGCAGCTCATTTAAAAAACTTAGTTTTCAACTTTTAAACGTTTTAGACTTCTCGTTTAAGGCAGTCGAAAGAAATGAGTCGACTTGCTCTCTCTCTCTCCCTTTTCGGTTTTGTTTTTGTTTATTTGTTTTTGTTTTTTCTTCGTTTGCCTTCGTTTGCCTTTGTTTGCTTTTGGAAAAGTTGTCGCCATGCGAGACTTAGTTTTTTTTTTTTTTTGCTCAAATTGAGCACAAGTGAGTTTCTAGTCTTGAAAGTGTGCAAAGTGTGGGCCAATCTGGTGGCTGGAGTGATGACACGTGAATGCTGGAAATTCCAGACTTTGAGCGGATTCAGCGTACATAGAAAGAAAATGTAGCATTCACGTGGGTCTCTCCTAAGCGTGCCATTGGTCGGTCTGCTGTCCTTAAGTACCCCCCTCCCCCCCCCTCAACGTCACGTTTGCTCAACTTTCTCGGTCTTTGGCGCCCAGAGAAAGCTTGAGGAAGGATAAAAAATGGCGAGGTTTCGGTACTGCGTTTTCTGTTATTCTTATTTGTTTTTGTTTGTTTGCTTGTTTGTTTGTTTGTTTGTTTGTTAATTTTTTTAATTTTTTTTTTTTTTTTGTTTGTTTCGTTCGTTTGTTTGTTTGTTTGTTTCGTTTGCTTCGTTTGTTTTGTGATGTTTTGTTTTCCCTTCTTGATGGCACAAAACAGAAGCAAACAAGACTTTCGGTTATATTCGGTTATATTCGGTTCAATAAAAGTTTGTTGGTTTCTGCACAACAACAACAACAACAACAACAACAACAAAAGTCCCTCTGTCCTTCAAAAGCAGTTTCTCCTCTGTCCTAAAGAAGAGCCTCTTTGTAATCGATCTTGTCTGAATGCAGCTCTCCTTTTGCCTACAGGTTTTTATTCCAACCCTTTTGTTGTTGTTAGTGCCATGTTGTTGTTATTGTTATACTCTGTAAAAGCAGTTGTTGCTGTTGTACTTGTTTGTTGTTTCTAAAGACACTGTTGTTGCTGCTGTTAGCGCTGTTAGTAATCACCCACTTGGCTTGTATTTTTGTTTCTTGTTTTTGTTTTTTGTTTTATTTATAAACACTCTCTGAGTAAGTGATGCTGTTGCTGTTGTTGTTGTTACAGTTGCAATGAGTGTTTGTTAATGTTCCCCCACTTGGCTTGTTTATAATCTATTTTATTTTATCAACACTCTCTGAGTCAGTGATGGTGTTGCTGTTGCTGTTGTCGTTATTATGCTTGCAATGGGAGTTGTTACTGTTCACCCACTTTGCTTGTTTTGTTTTTATTTCTTTATTTTATCAACACCCTTTGAGCCAGTGATGCTGTTGCTGTTGTTGTTGTTATAGTTGCAATGAGTGTTGTTAATGTTCACCCACTTTGCTTGTGTTTTTGTTTTTGTTTATCAACACCCTTTGTGTCAGTGATGCTGTTGCTGTTGTTCTTATTACAGTTGCAATGAGTGTTTGTTAATGTTCACCAACTTGGCTTGTTTATAATCTATTTTGTTTTATCAACACTCTCTGAGTCAGTGATGCTGATGCTGTTGTTGTTACTGTGCTTGCAATAAGTGTTGTTAATGTTCACCCACTTTGCTTGTTTTGTTTGTGCTTTTGTTTTTGTTTATCAACACCCTTTGAGTCACTGATGCTGTTGCTGTTGGTGTTATTATAGTTGCAATGAGTGTTAATGTTCACCCACTTTGCTTGCTTTATTTGTTTGTTGCTTTTTTTTTTATCAACACCCTGCGAGTTAGTGATGCTGTTGCTGCTTTTGTCATTTTACTTGTATTTATAGTTGTTACTGTTCAGCCACTTTGCTTGTTTTTTAATCTGTTTTATTTTATCACCACACTCTGAGTCAGTGATGATGTTGCTGATGCTGTTGTTGTTATTTTACTTGCAATGATAGCTGTTACTGTTCAGCCACTTTGCTTGTTTTGTTTGTTTGTTTGTTTGTTTTTTTTATCAATATCCTCTGAGTAAGTGATGCTGTTGCTGTTGTTGTTGTTATAGTTGCAATGAGTGTTTGTTAATGTTCCCCCACTTGGCTTGTACTTCTGTTTTCTGTTTTGTTTTGTTTTTGTTCTTTTTTGTTGTTTTTGTTCTCAACACTCTCTGAGTAAGTGATGCTGTTGCTGTAGTCGTTGTTATAGTTGCAATGAGTGTTTGTTAATGTTCACAAACTTGGCATGTTTATAATCTATTTTATTTTATCAACACTCTCTGAGTCAGTGATGCTGATGCTGTTGTTGTTATTATGCTTGCAATAAGTGTTGTTAATGTTCACCCACTCTGCTTGTTTTGTTTGTGCCTTTGTTTTTGTTTATCAACACCCTTTGAGTCACTGATGCTGTTGCTGTTGGTGTTATTATAGTTGCAATGAGTGTTAATGTTCACCCACTTTGCTTGCTTTGTTTGTTTGTTGCTTTTTTTTTTATCAACACCCTGCGAGTTAGTGATGCTGTTGCTGCTTTTGTCATTTTACTTGTATTTATAGTTGTTACTGTTTAGCCACTTTGCTTGTTTTTTAATCTGTTTTATTTTATCACCACTCTCTGAATCAGTGATGATGTTGCTGATGCTGTTGTTGTTATTTTACTTGCAATGATAGCTGTTACTGTTCAGCCACTTTGCTTGTTTTTTTTTGTTTTTGTTTTGTTTGTTTGTTTGTTTGTTTTTTTATATATCCTCTGAGTTAGTGATGCTGTTGCTGATGCTGTTGTTGTTATTATGCTTTCAATGAGAGCTGTTACTGTTCACCCACTTTGTTTGTTTATAATCTGTTTTATTTTATCAACACTCTCTGAGTCAGTGATGCTGATGCTGATGCTGTTGTTGTTATTATGCTTGCAGTGAGAGTTGTTACTGTTCACCCACTTTGCTTGCTTATTGTCTATTTTATTTTGTCAACACTCTCTGAGTCAGTGATGCTGATGCTGTTGTTGTTATTATGCTTGCAATGAGAGTTGTTACTGTTCACCCAATTTGCTTGTTTTGTTTTTTTATTTGTTTTTTTGTTTGTTTTTGTTTTGCTTGTTTTTTTTATCAATACCCTCTGAGTCAGTGATGCTGTTGCTGTTGTTGTTGTTGTTATAGTTGCAATGAGTGTTTGTTAATGTTCCCCCACTTGGCTTGTACTTTTGTTTTCTTTTTTGTTATGTCAACACTCTCTGAGTCAGTGATGCTGATGCTGTTGTTATTATGCTTGCAATGAGAGTTGTTACTGTTGTAGTTATGTCTGTCATTTGTCCTTGTTAGCAAGTTCTATTTGCCCTCTCTTGCCTTTTTTCAACACAGTTTCTTTCTTTGAGTCATATGGTTGCGAGATCCTCTCAAACTCCATCTCTTTATTTATTTGTTTCTTTTCTTTTTTTTTTTTTTTTCTCACTCTCCTTCTCATAATAGCAATCACTGCTGCCACCATGCATGTAATGCTAGTTGCTCTCATTCTTTTTCATTTGCTAGTGGAAACTTTGTTTCTTCTTGTTGCTCTCTTTTCTTTCTTTTTTCTCTTTTGCAGAGGATTCGAAAAAACACAGCTCTTCCCTGCAGTTGTAAACATTCCAGGATTCCAGGATGCAGGCAGAAGAAAAACACTCTCACTAACTGTCTTCTTTTTTTTAGCATAAACCGTTGCAAACAAACACCTGAACATGTCTTCTTCACAAGAAAACAACACTGTTGTTGCCCCTTCTCCGAACTCTAAAGCGAAAAAGAAGAAAAGAAGGCAGTCACAAGAACAGAGAGACTTAAAGCTCAAAAACAAAGTCAGGGCCGCATTAGTTGCAGCGTGTGGCTCCGTAAACAGGGTTGTACCTTTCTATGGTACCAAGAAGAGGTACGCTGTTAGCTGTCCGATGCCTTTGTGCAAACATTCCTCCACAAGCATTAAAAGACACTTGACTAAAAAAGATCATTCTTGGACTTTGGATGAAGCTTCCATCTTTTACTCTGCAATGGTCAGGAAGTTTCAGCATGCTCGTCTCGAACGCAAGTCCGGCTGTCCAAAACCTTACCCCTGTTTGCAATGTTGGAAGTATTACGACCGACTGGACATACACTTGAAAGAGACTCATTTCTACGATTCCAAGACGATCAAACAAAAGATTGCAGAGGCAAAGCGATACGACAACGACAAGCTCTATGTCCCTCAATTTATTCGACCTGCCTTCTTTGGTATTAAGCCAGTAGCTGAACAAGCGTCTGCATCAGGCTCTGCATCCTCTGCTCCTGGGCCTTCCTCCTCTTTTTCTTCTCCGGTTCTTTCCTCTGATCCTCTTTTAAGCTTGCCCTCATCAGTTGCTGGTTCGTCCGAGGCTCCTTCTGCAAACCACTGCACCTCTGTAGAAAACAAAGAGCTGAACACCGAATCCGTCCTAGACTCTGATTTTAATTCCTTAAAGCACTTGGTTTCCAACTCCTCCGTCTTGACAGAAGATAAGAGACTCTTGTTTCAGCTGGACAAAGATGCTTTTCACTTTTATTACCAGTCAGCAGATGAGCTCTTCAGAGATTTTGAAAAGTGGCTTGTGGTAGCCAACAACAACACTTTGTCACAAGCAAAGATCTACAAAAATGCAGTTGTTGAAATATTGACATGTTGTGACAGCACGCTGACGCTGCACCCGAACGCTCTCACCAATTCCAACGTTTTGGAGGATAGATACTTTTCCATGCACTTTAAAAACATTCAGCTCAATTCCAAGCTGAGTGAACTTGACCAAACAAAAGCCATGTCTTGTCACACGTTGTACAACCGCCTTGTCTACCTTTGTCTCCTGTTTCGTTTCAGTGAAGCCAGGAATGTCTATTTCGGACTTTCTCATGAGGCCATCCGACGTTTGCGCTGCAAGGTGGAGGAGTTACAAACAGTGCTGAGGCCCTTTCGTTCTTTGAGGAGGAGCCTTGTGAAAAGCAAAAAATGCATCAACATCATCAATGTCAGTTTGCTGAACGAATATGGCAAGTCTGCATACGTAAGACAGTTAGTGGAATCGATTAGAAAGCCGTCTCTTACACCGACTAGAGACAATGCTGTGTCTCTACGAAACCATCTTCTGCTCTCTGTCACTGTAATTAACAGTTTAAGAAAATCTAACATTGCTCTTTTAAACATTAGAGACTACATGGCTGCTGAGAAGAGTGAGTGTGGATATTGCATTGTGCAAGAGCGCTACAAAACAGCATACAAGTACGGAGCCAAAAACATTCTAGTGCCGAACGACTTGAAAGTGTTGATCGATATTTATTTGCTGAGATACAGAGACCTTCTTGTCAACGACTCTCACTACATGGCTGCAGACACCAAGACTGTTTTGGAGTTGAGCGACTGCTACAGGCCCCTTTTTCCATCGATGAGACCCAACAAAGACGAATGTGTGACACTCGGTGCAACTAGAGTGCCTGTTTACCAGATGGGTTCCTCTGCTATCTCCTCTTGCCTGACGTCCTGCTTCAGAAAAAGCCAAGTAAACATTCCCATGAAGCGTCTTACTCCCACTTGCATTCGCGGTTCGATAGCCACTTACTTTGCCAACAACAGCAAAGAAGATCGCGAGCGGTTCGCTACACTCTACATGAAGCACAGCAGGAACACAATGGATAGCTTTTATGTGTCCCAGTGGAACGCTGCAGAGGAGTTGCGCTTTGCCCTGGGCATCGGACAGTCCTTCGGAGTCATAGAGTCTTTGACTGTTGAAAAGTCTGAGAGACCACCAAAGAAGGAGAAGGATGTGATGGACTGGCTCCAAACTAATGCAGAGGAGTACGGTTTTCATGAGGTTGAGGACATCTTTGAGGAAGATTTAGACTCCGGTTCTGACTCTGAAGAATGTGCTGCTACTTTCAGCTGTACCACAGTGGTTCCGTTTTCTCCAGCTGTAGAAAACAATGTTCCTTTAGAGGATAGCAACGACCATGCCGTAGATTTCTTGTGTGAACCTACCTCAACTCCTGTTTCGTCTGTTCCATCTGAACAAACAATCGCTGGTCCAGTTCTTGAACTATCCCCTGCTCTTGCACAACTAGTTCCTAACGAACAAGCTGTTTGTATGGATGTAGATCAGACTCTAGCTGTTCCTGTTGGCACAGCTTGTTCTCCTCTTGCATTAACATTATTTCCTGATGAACCGGATTTTATTGAACACCATGCAAATCTTTCTCCAGTTTACTTTAATGAGCAAGTGGTTGCCAAACCTGTTTCTGCTTCTCCTTCTCAGCAAGTCGCTTTCTGTCCTTCAAAAGAGGTCTTTTCTGTTCCTCTGACTCCTAGCCTTGTTGCTTTTCAGCAAACATTGGCCAAACCCAGTTTGTTTCTTTCATCTGATCCAGTTTCAGCTGTTCCTGTCCAACAGGCTGGTACTGTTCTTGCAAAGCAGCTCTCACCTTATGCTGTTCAATCTGTTGGTAGCCTATTTAGCCAAAGTCTTGCCTCTACATCCAGAGGTAAATTCTTTTTGATTTTTGATTTTTGATTTTTATGCAAATCTCAACACGCTTTCAAAAAATGAAAATGCCCAAATCAACTCCTTGCCCTATTGTTATTGTTAGAGCTGTAAAAAAAACAAAACAAAACAAAAAAACAACACAGAAGTGTGTATGTATTTGTTGCAGGACTAATTCTGTGATTGCTTAAATGTTTATACAAGTGAATGATACTAAAACTGATTATGTTTTAGAAGTAAAAGATCCAAGAAGAAAAAAAATCAAGTTGGAAATGCCATCTTTCACTCAAGAACTCATCGGTAATGTAAAACCTAATTTATACAAAGATATATAAACACAAACCTCTTCTTGCACAATTTCAGATGGTTAACTGTTAACAAAAACTAGCCATCATTGCTAAGTGCACTTTTAGAAAGTTGTGTCTACCCGATTTCTAATGATGAAGTTAGAAACATCACCGTTAGAAATCATGCACAGCTTGTTATCATCTCTAACACTTAGAAACTGTTGATGGTTTTTATGAATTAGAAAAATGAACATGGTTTTATTTTATTTCAGGATCAACTCAGCCAAGAACAAAGGAAAACAAAGCAGAAGTTAGCCAATGCCATTTAGGTAATCTTTCAAAAACCAGTTATTGCTATCAGTGCAAACAATAAGGTCAACAAAAAAAAAATAAATAAAAAAACAGAATAAATCTTGTCTTACTTCAGAACCAAATGAATATTTGATTTAATCACTTTGTGTTATGACTTGAGTTTGTAAAATTTTAAATGAAATAGTTGAAGAGCTGAATGCTTGCCCTGGCCACAACGAATGGTTCAACACCAGAAGTTTTCCACGATGTGCAGCTTTGGTGTTGGCATACATCTTGCAAGACGTGTTTACAGATGTAAGCTCAAGTTGCTCGTACAAAGATTACCTTGGCATCTTGGCAAATCATAGCAGTGACAAGCTCATTCATGTCTTGCAAAAGTACTCCTACCAAAGCCATATTAAAGACAAAATTAAAAACATGAAGCTAAAAATTCAAAAAGAGGGTAGTTTAGAAAAGTTTGTTCAATATGGCAATATCGTGAAACCATTTATGTAGTTTAGATAAGTTTGTTCAGTTTGGCAATAAAGATGGGCCTTTTGTGTAGTTTGTTTTATCTATGCTTTTGCAAATATTTTTATCTGTTTCGCTAAAGACATAATAAACAAGAAGTTCTGTTAAACTGTTCTCACATTTCTTATTTAAAGATAGTTCAAACTTTTTTTTATCTTTAAAAAAAAAAAAAAGAAGTCGTTTTGTTATTCTGTGAAAACTTTTAATAGAGTTGCATTTAGAATTACTTCTGATGTTTTTAAGAGTTTGTTAAAAAGCAAAATAATATTTCCTGTGATGTTAAACTGCATAAGTGAAATTTAAAAAAGGAAAACTGCTCCAACCATTTTTCGGAAAAAGAAATCAAAAAGTTCCTTATTTTAAAAGATCTAGACATCCATTTCTTCTTCAGCAAAATAGCGAGGCTTTTTTATGAACTCTTACTCTCTATTTTTTCATATATTTACACAAAGGATTTTATTTAGTTCAATGTAAACATACATAGAAGTATATTATGTTTTTTTTTTTTTTTTTTTGTTTTTATGCAGTCTAACTTTTGTTTCACTTCTATTTTATTTTACGTTTATCTTGTATTTTATCATGCCTTATTGGTTTTTGCGTTTTGTGATGTCAAGCTGCGTAAGCTAAGCTTAAAAGGGGAAAACTACGCTAACTTTTCTTTGAAAAAATATTCAAGAAGTACCTTAAACGAAAGAGAAAGCACACGAATCTTGCCATCCAATTCTTCTTCTGCAAAGTAGCGAGGCTTTTTATGTACTTTTGCTCTCTAATTTATCTCTATTTACGCAAAGGGTTTTATTTCAATGTAAACACGTATAAAAGAATACTTTGTTAAAAATAATGTTAAAGGAGTTGCGTAAAAAAAAACGTCTGAATAAAGTTTCTTTACAAAAAAAACAACTAAGAAACAAGCGCGCCTAAGAAAAACCAGATCGCGATTCACTAAGTCAAAAAACGAAAGAAACAAAGTTTAAAAGGTCTTTCTAGACAACAAATTCTATTTTTGGCAATGCAGTTTTTGTATTTATGCAACCTAACTTTTGTTTGACTTCAATTTTATTTTACGTTTACCTTGTATTTTATCTTGCCTCTTTGTGTTTTGTGATGTCAAGCTACATAATCTAAACTTAAAAGAATGAAACTAGGCTAACTTTTCTAGTAGAATATTATGTTGTTGGTTTTGTATGCAGCCTAACTTTAGTTTCATCTATATTTTATTATTTTGCGTTTATCTTATATTTTATCTTGTCTTTTTGAGTTTTGTATTTTGTGATGTCAAGCTACATAATTTAAACTTAAAAGAAGAAAACTAGGCTAACTTTTCTTTGAAAAATTGTTCAAAAACTACCTTACACCGATAGAGATAGCTCACGAATTTAAAAAGTTGCATCTATTCATCTTCTTCTTCAGCAAAGTAAAGCTTTTTATGCACTTTTACTCTCTAACTTACCTATATTTGCGTAAAGGATTTTATTTAATTCAATTTAAACATAACTAGTAGAATATTATGTTGTTGGTTTTGTATGCAGCCTAACTTTAGTTTCATCTATATTTTATTTTGCGTTTATCTTATATTTTATCTTGTCTTTTTGAGTTTTATATTTTGTGATGTCAAGCTACATAAGCTAAACTTTAAAGAGGAAATTTACGCTAACCTGTCTTTGAAAAACTATTCAAAAACTACCTTTAACAAAGTAGCGAGGCTTTTTATGCGCTTTTACTCTCTAACATACCTATTTTTGCGCAAAGGATTTTATTTAATTCAATTTAAACATGCCTAGTAGATTATTATGTTGTTGGTTTTTTATGCAGCCTAACTTTAGCTACATCTATTTTTCATTTTACGTTTGTCTTATATTTTATTTTATCTTTTTGTGTTCTGTGATGTCAAGCTACATAAGCTAATGTTAAAAGAGGAAAGCTGCGCTAACCTTTCTTTGAAAAACTATTCGAAATCTATTTTTGAGATAATCTAGATTTAAAAGAGGAACACTACGCTAATTTTGCTTTGAAAAAACTCTCGAAAACTAACTTATTCGATAGAGACAGCACACAAATTTAAAAAATTGTATCTACTCATCCACTTCTTCTACAGCAAAGTACTGAGGCTTTTTATGCACTTTTATTCTCTAACATACCTATATTTGCGCAAAGGATTTTATTTAACTCAATGTAAACATACATAGAAGAGTATTGTTACCCGTTTGTTTTATGCAGCCTAACTTTAGTTTCATCTATACATTATATTGCGTTTACCTTATATTTTATCTTGCCTTTGTTAGTTTTGTGTTTTGTTATGTCAAGCTTCATAATCTAATCTTAAAAGGGGAAAACTGCGCTAACTTTTCTTTGAAAAAGTACTCAAAAAGGACCTAAATCGATATAGATAGCTCACAATTTTAAAAAGTTGCATATAGTCATCTTCTTCTTCAGCAAAGTATCGAGGCTTTTTATGGATTTTTACTCTAACTTTCCTATATTTGCGCAAAGGACATTATTTAATTCAACTTAAACATGCCTAGTAGATTATTATGTTGTTGGTTTTTTATGCAGTCTAAACTTTGTTACATCTATATTTTACGATTAACTTATATTTTATCTTGCCTTTTTGAGCTTTGTGTTCTGTGATGTCAAGCTACATAGTCTAAACATAAAAGAGGAAAACTACGCTAAACTTGCTTTGAAAAACTATTCAAAAACTACCTTCAACAAAGTAGCGAGGCTTTTCATGCACTTTTACTCTCTAACATACCTACATTTGCGCAAAGGATTTTATTTAATTCAATTTAAACATGCCTAGTAGATTATTATGTTGTTGGTTTTTTATGCAGCCTAACTTTAGTTTCATCTATATTATGTTTTAGGTTTATCATATATTTTATCTTTTCTTTTTGAGTTTTGAGTTTTGTGATGCCAAGCAACTTAAGCTAAACTTAAAAGTGGAATGCTACGCTAACCTTTCTTTGAAAATCTATTCATAAACTACCCTAGACAAAAGCTAGATTTAAAAGAGGAAAACTACACTATTTTTACTTTGAAAAAACTTTCGAAAACTACCTTAATCGATAGAGATAGCACACGATTTTAAAAAATTGCATATAGTCATCCACTACTTCTGCAGCAAAGTAGCGAGGCTCTTTATGCACTTTTTCTCACTAGTTTGCTTATATTTACGCAAAGGAATTCATTTAATTCAATCCAAACATATATAGAAGATTATTATGTTACGATTTTTTTTTTCTTTTATGCAGCCTAACATTTATTTCACCTACATTTTATTTTACGATTAACTTTTATATTACCTTTCCTTTTAGTGTTTTGTGTTTTGTGATGTCAAGCTACATAAGCCAAACTTTAAAGAGGAAAACTACGCTAAGCTTTCTTTGAAAAACTATTCAAAAACTACCTTAAACAAAGTAGCGAGGCTTTTTATGCACTTTTACTCTCTAACATACCTACATTTGTGCATAGGGTTTTATTAGATTCTAGTAGGTTATTACGTTGTTGTTTTTTTATGCAGTCTAACTTTAGCTTCATCTATATTTTATTTTACGTTTATCTTATATTTTATTTTGTCTTTTTGAATTTTGTGTTTTGTGATGTCAAGCTACATAAGCTAAACTTAAAAGAGGAAAGCTACGCTAACCTTTCTTTGAAAAGCTGTTCAAAAACTACCTTAGACATAATCTAGATTTAAAAGAGAAAGACTACGCTATTTTTGCTTTGAAAAATCTTTCGAAAACCACCTTAATCGATAGAGATAGCACAGGATTTTAAAAAGTTGTATCTAGTCATCCACTTCTTTCACAGCAAAGTAGCGAGGCTTTCTATGCGCTTTTACTCTCTAACATACCTATTTTTGCGCAAAGGATTTTATTTAATTCAATTTAAACATGCCTAGTAGATTATTATGTTGTTGGTTTTTTATGCTGCCTAACTTTAGCTACATCTATTTTTCATTTTACGTTTGTCTTATATTTTATTTTATCTTTTTGTGTTCTGTGATGTCAAGCTACATAAGCTAATGTTAAAAGAGGAAAGCTGCGCTAACCTTTCTTTGAAAAACTATTCGAAATCTATTTTTGAGATAATCTAGATTTAAAAGAGGAACACTACGCTAATTTTGCTTTGAAAAAACTCTCGAAAACTACCTTATTCAATAGAGATAGCACACAAATTTAAAAAATTGTATCTACTCATCCACTTCTTCTTTTTATGGATTTTTACTCTCTTATTTACCCAAATTTGCGCAAAGGACTTTACTTAATTCAACTTAAACATGTCTAGTAGATTATTAAGTTGTTTGTTTTTTATGCAGCCTAACTTTAGTTTCATTTATATTTTATTTTACGTTTATCTGATACTTTATCTTGTCTTTTTGTGTGTTGTTTTGTCAAGCTACATAAGCTAAACTTAAAAGTGGAAAAGTACGCTAACCTTTCTTTGAAAATCTATTCAAAAACTGCCTTAGACATAAGCTAGATTTAAAAGAGGAAGACTACGCTATTTATGCTTTTAAAAAACTTTCGAAAAATACCTTAATCCATTGAGGTAGTGCACGAATTTACAAAGTTGTATCTAGTCATCCACTTCTTCTATAGCAAAGTAGCGAGGCTTTTTATGCACTTTTGCGTTCTAATTTATCTCTGTTTACGCATATGGTTTTTGTTTATTTCTATGTAATGATATACAAAAGAGTATTTTGTTAAAGATTATGCTGCAGGAGCTGCGTAAAAAAACTCTGGCGACCTTTCCTTAAGAAAAAAGCAACTGAAAGACATGTGCGCCTTAGAAAATTCAAATCGCGATTCACCAAATTAAAAGACGAAAAGAACGAACTTTAAAAGCTCTCACTAGACATTTGTGTTTATGATAGGCAATGCAGTTTTTGATTTTATGCAGCCTAACATTTGTTTCATCTATATCTTATTTTACGTTTATCTTATACTTTATCTTGCCTTTTTGAGTTTAGTATTTTGTGATGTCATGCTAAATAAACTATACTTTGCTAATTTTTATTTGAAAAAATATTCAAAAACTACCTGAATTATAAGCTAGATCTAAAGGAGGAAAACTACGCTAACTTTTCTTTAAAAAAAAATATTTAAAAACTACCTTAAACATAAGCTATATCCAAAAGAGGAAAACTATGCTAACTTTTCTTTAAAAAAATATTTAAAAACTACCTTAAACATAAGCTAGATCTAAAAGAGGAAAACTACGCTAACTTTTCTTTGAAAAAATACTCAAAAACTACCTTAAACATAAGCTAGATCTAAAAGAGGAAAACTATGCTAACTTTTTTTTAAAAAAATATTTAAAAACTACCTTAAACATAAGCTAGATCTAAAAGAGGAAAACTACGCTAACTTTTCTTTGAAAAAATACTCAAAAACTACCTTAAACATAAGCTAGATCTAAAAGAGGAAAACTACGCTAACTTTTCTTTGAAAAAATACTCAAAAACTACCTTTAAACATGATTTAAATTTAAGAAAGGAAAACTACGCTAACATTTCTTTGAAAAAATATTCAAAAAGTACCTTAATCGAAAGAGATAGCACACGAAATTAAAAAGTTGCATTTAGTCATCCGTTTCTTCTTCATCAAAGTAGCGAGGCGTTTATGCACTTTTTATTCTCTAAGTTATCTCTACTTACGCAAATGGCTTTTGTTTATTTCAATGTAAAACTTTTCAAAAGAGTATTTTGTTAAAGATTATGCTGCAGGGGCTGTGTAAGAAAACTCTGGTGACCTTTCTTTAAGAAAAAGCAACTAAAGTAGATGTGCGCCTAAGAAAATCCAAATTGCGATTCACTAAATTAAAAGACATATACAACAAACTTTAAAAGTGAAACTATTTTTACAAGCGTATTTGGTAAAGATGAAATGTTCTTATGACATTTTAACGTTACGAAAGGGATTTTCTTCTGTTCAAATATTTATTACAATTTAAAGTGTTAAATAATGTTACAGAAACGACCTAAAACGCCTGTTGTATTAATTTAAACGAACAAAATAGATAAAAAAAAAAGAAAAACTATCATTAAAAAAAAAAAAGTAAAAAAAGAAAAGAAATAGAAGTTGAGGAAAAATAAAAATAAGAACTTCTAACAAAGAGCTCTTCTTTTTATTTTTCAGATTTTAGATGCTTAATTCCTTGAATGAAAAGTTGAACTGATGACCCACTACTAAGGTTGTTCCTAGCCTTCCGTTCTCAAACTAGGCCATTCTGAGAGGCTGTTTGATTAAGTACCGTTGATAGTAGTATCGCACGTAAGAGACTTCTAAAACTCTGATTATTAATTCCTTGAATGAAGAGATGACTTCATACTCACTAACGAGGTTGTTCTTAGCCATCCGTTCTTAAACTAAGCAAAACAGTGAAGTTGTTTGATTAAGTATCACAGTTTGCTGATTTGCACATGCACCATTGCCGAAACTGTGATGCTTGGTTCCTTGATTGGATTGAAGAAGCTCATCACCATGCATTTTACAAGCTGTCCGTTGTTATGTTTTGCAATTCAGTGGTTCTGTTTTGCAATTCATTTTCTGTTTGTTTAAGTATCATCGATGGTGGTGTCGTGCATGCAAACTTTCCGAAACTCTGATGCTTGTTTTTCTTGAATGGAGAGATGAGCTTATACTTTAGGTGACTTTTAAAACTGCAGTAATTAGTGCCTCGAATGGAGAAACGAACTCATTCATTACAGACCAAGGTTGTTCCTGGCCATCCGTTAACATATTAGGCAACAGTACAGCGAAGCTGTTTGTTTTACAAGCTTTTGTCGTTTCGAGAAATCACTACATTAAGCATTCGATGGTGATACACGACTGATGGCCAGGTTCTGATTTTCGAATGAAAAGAAGAGTCGCATCCGACCACCGGTCGGCTTTCGACGCAAAACAGCTGTACACACTCGTCCAACGATCCAGTGACTAACTGTTGCAACGAGAAAGTTAGCTTTATTTGTCGTGCAGATTGTCCGCTTGGACGTAAAATGCTAGAAATTTGCTGAACGCTCGGTTTGCGCCGCCCAAGAGTCATTCTGTTTCTGCGTTGCCAGCGTCTGTCGGCTAAATACAACTGAAGACTCCGCGCAAGCTTTTTCACCGCAAAAGTTGTACAGAGCCACACCGAAGGCTAAAATCGACTTTAAGGTCGAAGGTTAAAATCGACCCTAGAGGTTTGAAAACGACGTCACGAAATTTTCAAGACATCATCGAAGAAAATTACGGCGGCCAGATGCAACTCTTAGTACTAACTCTACTAATCTTAGTACGTTAAGCATTCCAGTCGAGAGATCAGACGTTTTTTCGTCACCTAAGAGACCGGCCGATGCGTTTGCGACGCTGTGGAAAGAAAGAAGATGGCAAACCACAGGGTTGTTACCGTAACAAACCTCCGTGAGTACCTCCATCTCGAGTGGCTTTTGAAGAAACGTTCGTTTTAAACTCAAAGGGATGGTTGTTAAAGCTCACAAACGCCTGGTTAACGATTTTCTAACGGCAGACACCGTGTTTACAATGGATACAGACCGATTAACTGAGCCCAAAGCGCAAGATCTATCAGAAAACTCCTCTAGGTCGATGCAACGAGACGACTAGACACGTGCGTCTAAAGGCATTTTACAATTGAAGGACGCCCCTCGTGGGCCCTTTAACCTTAACACTAAACTCCTGCTTGATATCCTCGTCCCCAGGTTTCCAAACCGTAACCCCAACCCCCTCTAATCCTAACCCCCTTACCCTCTAACTCTCCCCCCTCAAAAAAACAAAAAACATAAAAAAGCAAACAAAACGAAAAAAAAACTTGCTTCCCTCCTCACTTTTAGCTCTAGGATGCAACACCTTTTTGCCGCCCTCCGCTAGAAGGGAGTAGGGAGTAACGAAAGCTTGACATCAAAGTAGCGTTTTGTATGAGATTTGTTTGCCAAAATTTGAGCGTTTTTAAAAAAGCCAAGACTTCGTCAGAGGGGTTTCTTCTTTTCTCCTAAAGCTATCGATCGATTAAAAAGCTCAAAGCAAAGAAATTCAAAACAAAATACAAAAACGGGAAGTTTTAGTTTCTGCACCACAAGCCAAGCACTAGTTCAAACTGGAGATAATAAAAGGAAATCGAATGATCTCACTTCTCAGACCACTGAGCTGCCATTGGTCGGCAGTCTCTTGTTTGGAGACCATTGAGCTGCCATTGGTTGGCTGTTTAATCGTTGCGATTGGTCGGCAGTTTTATCGTTGGAGACCATTGAGAGATATAAAAGGAATTTTTTTTTTTGAGCACAACATTAAACGTTAAATCGTTAGATGTTGTTATAAAGGCACCATTAGAATGCGATGTCCTCAAATATTTTCCTCGATATTTTAATAAGTAAACAAAAACAAAACTAAGTCTTGCAACTGGCGAAAACTTTCAATAAGCAAACAAAGCAACAACTTTCCTTTCGAGTTTTTTACATTTTAAACAAAAGACAAACAAAGAAAAAAAAAAAACAAACAAAAACAAAAACAAAAACAAAAAAACAAAACAAAAACAAAACAGAAAAGGGAGAATGAGTGAGTCGACTGATTTCGCTCAACTGTCTTAAACGAGAAGTCATAAACGTTTGCTTGTGCCAGCAAGTTGCAAATTAAGTTGTAAATGAACTGCACCGCAAAAACTTAACCACAGTTTATTAAGCATATTAAGCCTTTGCTGACATGTTAAGACATTTTAAGCCTTTGCTATTATCATGAGGCTTTTGCTCCACGAGCCAAAAAAGTACGCTAGAGTTGACAAACTGCATCGCGGTCAAAAAGTGTAATTACGCCAACACTTTTATCCGTTTTAAGCATTTCGTTTTCGCACGAACAACAATTAAAGCAGCTCGTTGAGCTTAACGACGTTCGTATTTTTTTTCGAAGCCAAAACTTCGGCTATAAGTAGAATGAAGAGGCACTTCGAAAAACAACAAAGCTGTTCGCAGTCGATAGCAACGAGCGACAACATCTCTGCGAGTCTGGCATCAAGGTAAACAGTTTTTTTACATTTTCATTTGTTAGTGCCACTTTTGCGTACATTATGTATTCAAAAATTTGTTGCTGACGCTAGATTTTTCGTTTTCAATGAACAACAGTTGCAACCTCTAGCCGTTTGCTAAAACAGCTTGCTAGGACAACCAAATCAATCATATGTTGTGAAAATTTCTTTTTGTTCAACTGACTAAGGAAGATCGAGCGAACGCTTTTTTTTTTATAACTTGTTTGTATCATATTGCTATTAAGAAAACAGCGTTGTGTATACTAAACGTGACATAATTGGCAATTATCCGTAACTAAAAATAAGATAGAAATTACAAACTTGATACCATATTTTAATTACTCTAACAAAACTAGACGTCATCGCGTGAGAAAATAAATGTTCATAACACATAACCTATTTTTTTGTTTTTTTTTTCTTCTCTTTTTTCCTTTTAATCTCTTTTCTTTCGTCCAAAAAGCGTTTTGATTTTTGCCTCGCCACAAGCGATGAAATCGATAAAAAAACCTGCTCGGACATTCTCAATTCTCAACAACAAAAGCAATCAAAGTTCAAGCTCTCGAGCACGTGCGCCAACAGGTTGATGAAACCGTTCAAATATGCTCGATCGCTAGAATTTAAAAAAAAAAACAAACCCAGAAACAAACCGAAATAAAAAAAACAAAAACAAAAATGGACATCTTTAGAACGCTTAAATTTTATAAAATATTTTCCTCTGCGTTTTTAACCAGCTAAACTGTCGTAAAGTTTTTTCGGTGCAGCTCATTTAAAAAACTTAGTTTTCAACTTTTAAACGTTTTAGACTTCTCGTTTAAGGCAGTCGAAAGAAATGAGTCGACTTGCTCTCTCTCTCTCCCTTTTCGGTTTTGTTTTTGTTTATTTGTTTTTGTTTTTTCTTCGTTTGCCTTCGTTTGCCTTTGTTTGCTTTTGGAAAAGTTGTCGCCATGCGAGACTTAGTTTTTTTTTTTTTTTGCTCAAATTGAGCACAAGTGAGTTTCTAGTCTTGAAAGTGTGCAAAGTGTGGGCCAATCTGGTGGCTGGAGTGATGACACGTGAATGCTGGAAATTCCAGACTTTGAGCGGATTCAGCGTACATAGAAAGAAAATGTAGCATTCACGTGGGTCTCTCCTAAGCGTGCCATTGGTCGGTCTGCTGTCCTTAAGTACCCCCCTCCCCCCCCCTCAACGTCACGTTTGCTCAACTTTCTCGGTCTTTGGCGCCCAGAGAAAGCTTGAGGAAGGATAAAAAATGGCGAGGTTTCGGTACTGCGTTTTCTGTTATTCTTATTTGTTTTTGTTTGTTTGCTTGTTTGTTTGTTTGTTTGTTTGTTAATTTTTTTAATTTTTTTTTTTTTTTTGTTTGTTTCGTTCGTTTGTTTGTTTGTTTGTTTCGTTTGCTTCGTTTGTTTTGTGATGTTTTGTTTTCCCTTCTTGATGGCACAAAACAGAAGCAAACAAGACTTTCGGTTATATTCGGTTATATTCGGTTCAATAAAAGTTTGTTGGTTTCTGCACAACAACAACAACAACAACAACAACAACAAAAGTCCCTCTGTCCTTCAAAAGCAGTTTCTCCTCTGTCCTAAAGAAGAGCCTCTTTGTAATCGATCTTGTCTGAATGCAGCTCTCCTTTTGCCTACAGGTTTTTATTCCAACCCTTTTGTTGTTGTTAGTGCCATGTTGTTGTTATTGTTATACTCTGTAAAAGCAGTTGTTGCTGTTGTACTTGTTTGTTGTTTCTAAAGACACTGTTGTTGCTGCTGTTAGCGCTGTTAGTAATCACCCACTTGGCTTGTATTTTTGTTTCTTGTTTTTGTTTTTTGTTTTATTTATAAACACTCTCTGAGTAAGTGATGCTGTTGCTGTTGTTGTTGTTACAGTTGCAATGAGTGTTTGTTAATGTTCCCCCACTTGGCTTGTTTATAATCTATTTTATTTTATCAACACTCTCTGAGTCAGTGATGGTGTTGCTGTTGCTGTTGTCGTTATTATGCTTGCAATGGGAGTTGTTACTGTTCACCCACTTTGCTTGTTTTGTTTTTATTTCTTTATTTTATCAACACCCTTTGAGCCAGTGATGCTGTTGCTGTTGTTGTTGTTATAGTTGCAATGAGTGTTGTTAATGTTCACCCACTTTGCTTGTGTTTTTGTTTTTGTTTATCAACACCCTTTGTGTCAGTGATGCTGTTGCTGTTGTTCTTATTACAGTTGCAATGAGTGTTTGTTAATGTTCACCAACTTGGCTTGTTTATAATCTATTTTGTTTTATCAACACTCTCTGAGTCAGTGATGCTGATGCTGTTGTTGTTACTGTGCTTGCAATAAGTGTTGTTAATGTTCACCCACTTTGCTTGTTTTGTTTGTGCTTTTGTTTTTGTTTATCAACACCCTTTGAGTCACTGATGCTGTTGCTGTTGGTGTTATTATAGTTGCAATGAGTGTTAATGTTCACCCACTTTGCTTGCTTTATTTGTTTGTTGCTTTTTTTTTTATCAACACCCTGCGAGTTAGTGATGCTGTTGCTGCTTTTGTCATTTTACTTGTATTTATAGTTGTTACTGTTCAGCCACTTTGCTTGTTTTTTAATCTGTTTTATTTTATCACCACACTCTGAGTCAGTGATGATGTTGCTGATGCTGTTGTTGTTATTTTACTTGCAATGATAGCTGTTACTGTTCAGCCACTTTGCTTGTTTTGTTTGTTTGTTTGTTTGTTTTTTTTATCAATATCCTCTGAGTAAGTGATGCTGTTGCTGTTGTTGTTGTTATAGTTGCAATGAGTGTTTGTTAATGTTCCCCCACTTGGCTTGTACTTCTGTTTTCTGTTTTGTTTTGTTTTTGTTCTTTTTTGTTGTTTTTGTTCTCAACACTCTCTGAGTAAGTGATGCTGTTGCTGTAGTCGTTGTTATAGTTGCAATGAGTGTTTGTTAATGTTCACAAACTTGGCATGTTTATAATCTATTTTATTTTATCAACACTCTCTGAGTCAGTGATGCTGATGCTGTTGTTGTTATTATGCTTGCAATAAGTGTTGTTAATGTTCACCCACTCTGCTTGTTTTGTTTGTGCCTTTGTTTTTGTTTATCAACACCCTTTGAGTCACTGATGCTGTTGCTGTTGGTGTTATTATAGTTGCAATGAGTGTTAATGTTCACCCACTTTGCTTGCTTTGTTTGTTTGTTGCTTTTTTTTTTATCAACACCCTGCGAGTTAGTGATGCTGTTGCTGCTTTTGTCATTTTACTTGTATTTATAGTTGTTACTGTTTAGCCACTTTGCTTGTTTTTTAATCTGTTTTATTTTATCACCACTCTCTGAATCAGTGATGATGTTGCTGATGCTGTTGTTGTTATTTTACTTGCAATGATAGCTGTTACTGTTCAGCCACTTTGCTTGTTTTTTTTTGTTTTTGTTTTGTTTGTTTGTTTGTTTGTTTTTTTATATATCCTCTGAGTTAGTGATGCTGTTGCTGATGCTGTTGTTGTTATTATGCTTTCAATGAGAGCTGTTACTGTTCACCCACTTTGTTTGTTTATAATCTGTTTTATTTTATCAACACTCTCTGAGTCAGTGATGCTGATGCTGATGCTGTTGTTGTTATTATGCTTGCAGTGAGAGTTGTTACTGTTCACCCACTTTGCTTGCTTATTGTCTATTTTATTTTGTCAACACTCTCTGAGTCAGTGATGCTGATGCTGTTGTTGTTATTATGCTTGCAATGAGAGTTGTTACTGTTCACCCAATTTGCTTGTTTTGTTTTTTTATTTGTTTTTTTGTTTGTTTTTGTTTTGCTTGTTTTTTTTATCAATACCCTCTGAGTCAGTGATGCTGTTGCTGTTGTTGTTGTTGTTATAGTTGCAATGAGTGTTTGTTAATGTTCCCCCACTTGGCTTGTACTTTTGTTTTCTTTTTTGTTATGTCAACACTCTCTGAGTCAGTGATGCTGATGCTGTTGTTATTATGCTTGCAATGAGAGTTGTTACTGTTGTAGTTATGTCTGTCATTTGTCCTTGTTAGCAAGTTCTATTTGCCCTCTCTTGCCTTTTTTCAACACAGTTTCTTTCTTTGAGTCATATGGTTGCGAGATCCTCTCAAACTCCATCTCTTTATTTATTTGTTTCTTTTCTTTTTTTTTTTTTTTTCTCACTCTCCTTCTCATAATAGCAATCACTGCTGCCACCATGCATGTAATGCTAGTTGCTCTCATTCTTTTTCATTTGCTAGTGGAAACTTTGTTTCTTCTTGTTGCTCTCTTTTCTTTCTTTTTTCTCTTTTGCAGAGGATTCGAAAAAACACAGCTCTTCCCTGCAGTTGTAAACATTCCAGGATTCCAGGATGCAGGCAGAAGAAAAACACTCTCACTAACTGTCTTCTTTTTTTTAGCATAAACCGTTGCAAACAAACACCTGAACATGTCTTCTTCACAAGAAAACAACACTGTTGTTGCCCCTTCTCCGAACTCTAAAGCGAAAAAGAAGAAAAGAAGGCAGTCACAAGAACAGAGAGACTTAAAGCTCAAAAACAAAGTCAGGGCCGCATTAGTTGCAGCGTGTGGCTCCGTAAACAGGGTTGTACCTTTCTATGGTACCAAGAAGAGGTACGCTGTTAGCTGTCCGATGCCTTTGTGCAAACATTCCTCCACAAGCATTAAAAGACACTTGACTAAAAAAGATCATTCTTGGACTTTGGATGAAGCTTCCATCTTTTACTCTGCAATGGTCAGGAAGTTTCAGCATGCTCGTCTCGAACGCAAGTCCGGCTGTCCAAAACCTTACCCCTGTTTGCAATGTTGGAAGTATTACGACCGACTGGACATACACTTGAAAGAGACTCATTTCTACGATTCCAAGACGATCAAACAAAAGATTGCAGAGGCAAAGCGATACGACAACGACAAGCTCTATGTCCCTCAATTTATTCGACCTGCCTTCTTTGGTATTAAGCCAGTAGCTGAACAAGCGTCTGCATCAGGCTCTGCATCCTCTGCTCCTGGGCCTTCCTCCTCTTTTTCTTCTCCGGTTCTTTCCTCTGATCCTCTTTTAAGCTTGCCCTCATCAGTTGCTGGTTCGTCCGAGGCTCCTTCTGCAAACCACTGCACCTCTGTAGAAAACAAAGAGCTGAACACCGAATCCGTCCTAGACTCTGATTTTAATTCCTTAAAGCACTTGGTTTCCAACTCCTCCGTCTTGACAGAAGATAAGAGACTCTTGTTTCAGCTGGACAAAGATGCTTTTCACTTTTATTACCAGTCAGCAGATGAGCTCTTCAGAGATTTTGAAAAGTGGCTTGTGGTAGCCAACAACAACACTTTGTCACAAGCAAAGATCTACAAAAATGCAGTTGTTGAAATATTGACATGTTGTGACAGCACGCTGACGCTGCACCCGAACGCTCTCACCAATTCCAACGTTTTGGAGGATAGATACTTTTCCATGCACTTTAAAAACATTCAGCTCAATTCCAAGCTGAGTGAACTTGACCAAACAAAAGCCATGTCTTGTCACACGTTGTACAACCGCCTTGTCTACCTTTGTCTCCTGTTTCGTTTCAGTGAAGCCAGGAATGTCTATTTCGGACTTTCTCATGAGGCCATCCGACGTTTGCGCTGCAAGGTGGAGGAGTTACAAACAGTGCTGAGGCCCTTTCGTTCTTTGAGGAGGAGCCTTGTGAAAAGCAAAAAATGCATCAACATCATCAATGTCAGTTTGCTGAACGAATATGGCAAGTCTGCATACGTAAGACAGTTAGTGGAATCGATTAGAAAGCCGTCTCTTACACCGACTAGAGACAATGCTGTGTCTCTACGAAACCATCTTCTGCTCTCTGTCACTGTAATTAACAGTTTAAGAAAATCTAACATTGCTCTTTTAAACATTAGAGACTACATGGCTGCTGAGAAGAGTGAGTGTGGATATTGCATTGTGCAAGAGCGCTACAAAACAGCATACAAGTACGGAGCCAAAAACATTCTAGTGCCGAACGACTTGAAAGTGTTGATCGATATTTATTTGCTGAGATACAGAGACCTTCTTGTCAACGACTCTCACTACATGGCTGCAGACACCAAGACTGTTTTGGAGTTGAGCGACTGCTACAGGCCCCTTTTTCCATCGATGAGACCCAACAAAGACGAATGTGTGACACTCGGTGCAACTAGAGTGCCTGTTTACCAGATGGGTTCCTCTGCTATCTCCTCTTGCCTGACGTCCTGCTTCAGAAAAAGCCAAGTAAACATTCCCATGAAGCGTCTTACTCCCACTTGCATTCGCGGTTCGATAGCCACTTACTTTGCCAACAACAGCAAAGAAGATCGCGAGCGGTTCGCTACACTCTACATGAAGCACAGCAGGAACACAATGGATAGCTTTTATGTGTCCCAGTGGAACGCTGCAGAGGAGTTGCGCTTTGCCCTGGGCATCGGACAGTCCTTCGGAGTCATAGAGTCTTTGACTGTTGAAAAGTCTGAGAGACCACCAAAGAAGGAGAAGGATGTGATGGACTGGCTCCAAACTAATGCAGAGGAGTACGGTTTTCATGAGGTTGAGGACATCTTTGAGGAAGATTTAGACTCCGGTTCTGACTCTGAAGAATGTGCTGCTACTTTCAGCTGTACCACAGTGGTTCCGTTTTCTCCAGCTGTAGAAAACAATGTTCCTTTAGAGGATAGCAACGACCATGCCGTAGATTTCTTGTGTGAACCTACCTCAACTCCTGTTTCGTCTGTTCCATCTGAACAAACAATCGCTGGTCCAGTTCTTGAACTATCCCCTGCTCTTGCACAACTAGTTCCTAACGAACAAGCTGTTTGTATGGATGTAGATCAGACTCTAGCTGTTCCTGTTGGCACAGCTTGTTCTCCTCTTGCATTAACATTATTTCCTGATGAACCGGATTTTATTGAACACCATGCAAATCTTTCTCCAGTTTACTTTAATGAGCAAGTGGTTGCCAAACCTGTTTCTGCTTCTCCTTCTCAGCAAGTCGCTTTCTGTCCTTCAAAAGAGGTCTTTTCTGTTCCTCTGACTCCTAGCCTTGTTGCTTTTCAGCAAACATTGGCCAAACCCAGTTTGTTTCTTTCATCTGATCCAGTTTCAGCTGTTCCTGTCCAACAGGCTGGTACTGTTCTTGCAAAGCAGCTCTCACCTTATGCTGTTCAATCTGTTGGTAGCCTATTTAGCCAAAGTCTTGCCTCTACATCCAGAGGTAAATTCTTTTTGATTTTTGATTTTTGATTTTTATGCAAATCTCAACACGCTTTCAAAAAATGAAAATGCCCAAATCAACTCCTTGCCCTATTGTTATTGTTAGAGCTGTAAAAAAAACAAAACAAAACAAAAAAACAACACAGAAGTGTGTATGTATTTGTTGCAGGACTAATTCTGTGATTGCTTAAATGTTTATACAAGTGAATGATACTAAAACTGATTATGTTTTAGAAGTAAAAGATCCAAGAAGAAAAAAAATCAAGTTGGAAATGCCATCTTTCACTCAAGAACTCATCGGTAATGTAAAACCTAATTTATACAAAGATATATAAACACAAACCTCTTCTTGCACAATTTCAGATGGTTAACTGTTAACAAAAACTAGCCATCATTGCTAAGTGCACTTTTAGAAAGTTGTGTCTACCCGATTTCTAATGATGAAGTTAGAAACATCACCGTTAGAAATCATGCACAGCTTGTTATCATCTCTAACACTTAGAAACTGTTGATGGTTTTTATGAATTAGAAAAATGAACATGGTTTTATTTTATTTCAGGATCAACTCAGCCAAGAACAAAGGAAAACAAAGCAGAAGTTAGCCAATGCCATTTAGGTAATCTTTCAAAAACCAGTTATTGCTATCAGTGCAAACAATAAGGTCAACAAAAAAAAAATAAATAAAAAAACAGAATAAATCTTGTCTTACTTCAGAACCAAATGAATATTTGATTTAATCACTTTGTGTTATGACTTGAGTTTGTAAAATTTTAAATGAAATAGTTGAAGAGCTGAATGCTTGCCCTGGCCACAACGAATGGTTCAACACCAGAAGTTTTCCACGATGTGCAGCTTTGGTGTTGGCATACATCTTGCAAGACGTGTTTACAGATGTAAGCTCAAGTTGCTCGTACAAAGATTACCTTGGCATCTTGGCAAATCATAGCAGTGACAAGCTCATTCATGTCTTGCAAAAGTACTCCTACCAAAGCCATATTAAAGACAAAATTAAAAACATGAAGCTAAAAATTCAAAAAGAGGGTAGTTTAGAAAAGTTTGTTCAATATGGCAATATCGTGAAACCATTTATGTAGTTTAGATAAGTTTGTTCAGTTTGGCAATAAAGATGGGCCTTTTGTGTAGTTTGTTTTATCTATGCTTTTGCAAATATTTTTATCTGTTTCGCTAAAGACATAATAAACAAGAAGTTCTGTTAAACTGTTCTCACATTTCTTATTTAAAGATAGTTCAAACTTTTTTTTATCTTTAAAAAAAAAAAAAAGAAGTCGTTTTGTTATTCTGTGAAAACTTTTAATAGAGTTGCATTTAGAATTACTTCTGATGTTTTTAAGAGTTTGTTAAAAAGCAAAATAATATTTCCTGTGATGTTAAACTGCATAAGTGAAATTTAAAAAAGGAAAACTGCTCCAACCATTTTTCGGAAAAAGAAATCAAAAAGTTCCTTATTTTAAAAGATCTAGACATCCATTTCTTCTTCAGCAAAATAGCGAGGCTTTTTTATGAACTCTTACTCTCTATTTTTTCATATATTTACACAAAGGATTTTATTTAGTTCAATGTAAACATACATAGAAGTATATTATGTTTTTTTTTTTTTTTTTTTGTTTTTATGCAGTCTAACTTTTGTTTCACTTCTATTTTATTTTACGTTTATCTTGTATTTTATCATGCCTTATTGGTTTTTGCGTTTTGTGATGTCAAGCTGCGTAAGCTAAGCTTAAAAGGGGAAAACTACGCTAACTTTTCTTTGAAAAAATATTCAAGAAGTACCTTAAACGAAAGAGAAAGCACACGAATCTTGCCATCCAATTCTTCTTCTGCAAAGTAGCGAGGCTTTTTATGTACTTTTGCTCTCTAATTTATCTCTATTTACGCAAAGGGTTTTATTTCAATGTAAACACGTATAAAAGAATACTTTGTTAAAAATAATGTTAAAGGAGTTGCGTAAAAAAAAACGTCTGAATAAAGTTTCTTTACAAAAAAAACAACTAAGAAACAAGCGCGCCTAAGAAAAACCAGATCGCGATTCACTAAGTCAAAAAACGAAAGAAACAAAGTTTAAAAGGTCTTTCTAGACAACAAATTCTATTTTTGGCAATGCAGTTTTTGTATTTATGCAACCTAACTTTTGTTTGACTTCAATTTTATTTTACGTTTACCTTGTATTTTATCTTGCCTCTTTGTGTTTTGTGATGTCAAGCTACATAATCTAAACTTAAAAGAATGAAACTAGGCTAACTTTTCTAGTAGAATATTATGTTGTTGGTTTTGTATGCAGCCTAACTTTAGTTTCATCTATATTTTATTATTTTGCGTTTATCTTATATTTTATCTTGTCTTTTTGAGTTTTGTATTTTGTGATGTCAAGCTACATAATTTAAACTTAAAAGAAGAAAACTAGGCTAACTTTTCTTTGAAAAATTGTTCAAAAACTACCTTACACCGATAGAGATAGCTCACGAATTTAAAAAGTTGCATCTATTCATCTTCTTCTTCAGCAAAGTAAAGCTTTTTATGCACTTTTACTCTCTAACTTACCTATATTTGCGTAAAGGATTTTATTTAATTCAATTTAAACATAACTAGTAGAATATTATGTTGTTGGTTTTGTATGCAGCCTAACTTTAGTTTCATCTATATTTTATTTTGCGTTTATCTTATATTTTATCTTGTCTTTTTGAGTTTTATATTTTGTGATGTCAAGCTACATAAGCTAAACTTTAAAGAGGAAATTTACGCTAACCTGTCTTTGAAAAACTATTCAAAAACTACCTTTAACAAAGTAGCGAGGCTTTTTATGCGCTTTTACTCTCTAACATACCTATTTTTGCGCAAAGGATTTTATTTAATTCAATTTAAACATGCCTAGTAGATTATTATGTTGTTGGTTTTTTATGCAGCCTAACTTTAGCTACATCTATTTTTCATTTTACGTTTGTCTTATATTTTATTTTATCTTTTTGTGTTCTGTGATGTCAAGCTACATAAGCTAATGTTAAAAGAGGAAAGCTGCGCTAACCTTTCTTTGAAAAACTATTCGAAATCTATTTTTGAGATAATCTAGATTTAAAAGAGGAACACTACGCTAATTTTGCTTTGAAAAAACTCTCGAAAACTAACTTATTCGATAGAGACAGCACACAAATTTAAAAAATTGTATCTACTCATCCACTTCTTCTACAGCAAAGTACTGAGGCTTTTTATGCACTTTTATTCTCTAACATACCTATATTTGCGCAAAGGATTTTATTTAACTCAATGTAAACATACATAGAAGAGTATTGTTACCCGTTTGTTTTATGCAGCCTAACTTTAGTTTCATCTATACATTATATTGCGTTTACCTTATATTTTATCTTGCCTTTGTTAGTTTTGTGTTTTGTTATGTCAAGCTTCATAATCTAATCTTAAAAGGGGAAAACTGCGCTAACTTTTCTTTGAAAAAGTACTCAAAAAGGACCTAAATCGATATAGATAGCTCACAATTTTAAAAAGTTGCATATAGTCATCTTCTTCTTCAGCAAAGTATCGAGGCTTTTTATGGATTTTTACTCTAACTTTCCTATATTTGCGCAAAGGACATTATTTAATTCAACTTAAACATGCCTAGTAGATTATTATGTTGTTGGTTTTTTATGCAGTCTAAACTTTGTTACATCTATATTTTACGATTAACTTATATTTTATCTTGCCTTTTTGAGCTTTGTGTTCTGTGATGTCAAGCTACATAGTCTAAACATAAAAGAGGAAAACTACGCTAAACTTGCTTTGAAAAACTATTCAAAAACTACCTTCAACAAAGTAGCGAGGCTTTTCATGCACTTTTACTCTCTAACATACCTACATTTGCGCAAAGGATTTTATTTAATTCAATTTAAACATGCCTAGTAGATTATTATGTTGTTGGTTTTTTATGCAGCCTAACTTTAGTTTCATCTATATTATGTTTTAGGTTTATCATATATTTTATCTTTTCTTTTTGAGTTTTGAGTTTTGTGATGCCAAGCAACTTAAGCTAAACTTAAAAGTGGAATGCTACGCTAACCTTTCTTTGAAAATCTATTCATAAACTACCCTAGACAAAAGCTAGATTTAAAAGAGGAAAACTACACTATTTTTACTTTGAAAAAACTTTCGAAAACTACCTTAATCGATAGAGATAGCACACGATTTTAAAAAATTGCATATAGTCATCCACTACTTCTGCAGCAAAGTAGCGAGGCTCTTTATGCACTTTTTCTCACTAGTTTGCTTATATTTACGCAAAGGAATTCATTTAATTCAATCCAAACATATATAGAAGATTATTATGTTACGATTTTTTTTTTCTTTTATGCAGCCTAACATTTATTTCACCTACATTTTATTTTACGATTAACTTTTATATTACCTTTCCTTTTAGTGTTTTGTGTTTTGTGATGTCAAGCTACATAAGCCAAACTTTAAAGAGGAAAACTACGCTAAGCTTTCTTTGAAAAACTATTCAAAAACTACCTTAAACAAAGTAGCGAGGCTTTTTATGCACTTTTACTCTCTAACATACCTACATTTGTGCATAGGGTTTTATTAGATTCTAGTAGGTTATTACGTTGTTGTTTTTTTATGCAGTCTAACTTTAGCTTCATCTATATTTTATTTTACGTTTATCTTATATTTTATTTTGTCTTTTTGAATTTTGTGTTTTGTGATGTCAAGCTACATAAGCTAAACTTAAAAGAGGAAAGCTACGCTAACCTTTCTTTGAAAAGCTGTTCAAAAACTACCTTAGACATAATCTAGATTTAAAAGAGAAAGACTACGCTATTTTTGCTTTGAAAAATCTTTCGAAAACCACCTTAATCGATAGAGATAGCACAGGATTTTAAAAAGTTGTATCTAGTCATCCACTTCTTTCACAGCAAAGTAGCGAGGCTTTCTATGCGCTTTTACTCTCTAACATACCTATTTTTGCGCAAAGGATTTTATTTAATTCAATTTAAACATGCCTAGTAGATTATTATGTTGTTGGTTTTTTATGCTGCCTAACTTTAGCTACATCTATTTTTCATTTTACGTTTGTCTTATATTTTATTTTATCTTTTTGTGTTCTGTGATGTCAAGCTACATAAGCTAATGTTAAAAGAGGAAAGCTGCGCTAACCTTTCTTTGAAAAACTATTCGAAATCTATTTTTGAGATAATCTAGATTTAAAAGAGGAACACTACGCTAATTTTGCTTTGAAAAAACTCTCGAAAACTACCTTATTCAATAGAGATAGCACACAAATTTAAAAAATTGTATCTACTCATCCACTTCTTCTTTTTATGGATTTTTACTCTCTTATTTACCCAAATTTGCGCAAAGGACTTTACTTAATTCAACTTAAACATGTCTAGTAGATTATTAAGTTGTTTGTTTTTTATGCAGCCTAACTTTAGTTTCATTTATATTTTATTTTACGTTTATCTGATACTTTATCTTGTCTTTTTGTGTGTTGTTTTGTCAAGCTACATAAGCTAAACTTAAAAGTGGAAAAGTACGCTAACCTTTCTTTGAAAATCTATTCAAAAACTGCCTTAGACATAAGCTAGATTTAAAAGAGGAAGACTACGCTATTTATGCTTTTAAAAAACTTTCGAAAAATACCTTAATCCATTGAGGTAGTGCACGAATTTACAAAGTTGTATCTAGTCATCCACTTCTTCTATAGCAAAGTAGCGAGGCTTTTTATGCACTTTTGCGTTCTAATTTATCTCTGTTTACGCATATGGTTTTTGTTTATTTCTATGTAATGATATACAAAAGAGTATTTTGTTAAAGATTATGCTGCAGGAGCTGCGTAAAAAAACTCTGGCGACCTTTCCTTAAGAAAAAAGCAACTGAAAGACATGTGCGCCTTAGAAAATTCAAATCGCGATTCACCAAATTAAAAGACGAAAAGAACGAACTTTAAAAGCTCTCACTAGACATTTGTGTTTATGATAGGCAATGCAGTTTTTGATTTTATGCAGCCTAACATTTGTTTCATCTATATCTTATTTTACGTTTATCTTATACTTTATCTTGCCTTTTTGAGTTTAGTATTTTGTGATGTCATGCTAAATAAACTATACTTTGCTAATTTTTATTTGAAAAAATATTCAAAAACTACCTGAATTATAAGCTAGATCTAAAGGAGGAAAACTACGCTAACTTTTCTTTAAAAAAAAATATTTAAAAACTACCTTAAACATAAGCTATATCCAAAAGAGGAAAACTATGCTAACTTTTCTTTAAAAAAATATTTAAAAACTACCTTAAACATAAGCTAGATCTAAAAGAGGAAAACTACGCTAACTTTTCTTTGAAAAAATACTCAAAAACTACCTTAAACATAAGCTAGATCTAAAAGAGGAAAACTATGCTAACTTTTTTTTAAAAAAATATTTAAAAACTACCTTAAACATAAGCTAGATCTAAAAGAGGAAAACTACGCTAACTTTTCTTTGAAAAAATACTCAAAAACTACCTTAAACATAAGCTAGATCTAAAAGAGGAAAACTACGCTAACTTTTCTTTGAAAAAATACTCAAAAACTACCTTTAAACATGATTTAAATTTAAGAAAGGAAAACTACGCTAACATTTCTTTGAAAAAATATTCAAAAAGTACCTTAATCGAAAGAGATAGCACACGAAATTAAAAAGTTGCATTTAGTCATCCGTTTCTTCTTCATCAAAGTAGCGAGGCGTTTATGCACTTTTTATTCTCTAAGTTATCTCTACTTACGCAAATGGCTTTTGTTTATTTCAATGTAAAACTTTTCAAAAGAGTATTTTGTTAAAGATTATGCTGCAGGGGCTGTGTAAGAAAACTCTGGTGACCTTTCTTTAAGAAAAAGCAACTAAAGTAGATGTGCGCCTAAGAAAATCCAAATTGCGATTCACTAAATTAAAAGACATATACAACAAACTTTAAAAGTGAAACTATTTTTACAAGCGTATTTGGTAAAGATGAAATGTTCTTATGACATTTTAACGTTACGAAAGGGATTTTCTTCTGTTCAAATATTTATTACAATTTAAAGTGTTAAATAATGTTACAGAAACGACCTAAAACGCCTGTTGTATTAATTTAAACGAACAAAATAGATAAAAAAAAAAGAAAAACTATCATTAAAAAAAAAAAAGTAAAAAAAGAAAAGAAATAGAAGTTGAGGAAAAATAAAAATAAGAACTTCTAACAAAGAGCTCTTCTTTTTATTTTTCAGATTTTAGATGCTTAATTCCTTGAATGAAAAGTTGAACTGATGACCCACTACTAAGGTTGTTCCTAGCCTTCCGTTCTCAAACTAGGCCATTCTGAGAGGCTGTTTGATTAAGTACCGTTGATAGTAGTATCGCACGTAAGAGACTTCTAAAACTCTGATTATTAATTCCTTGAATGAAGAGATGACTTCATACTCACTAACGAGGTTGTTCTTAGCCATCCGTTCTTAAACTAAGCAAAACAGTGAAGTTGTTTGATTAAGTATCACAGTTTGCTGATTTGCACATGCACCATTGCCGAAACTGTGATGCTTGGTTCCTTGATTGGATTGAAGAAGCTCATCACCATGCATTTTACAAGCTGTCCGTTGTTATGTTTTGCAATTCAGTGGTTCTGTTTTGCAATTCATTTTCTGTTTGTTTAAGTATCATCGATGGTGGTGTCGTGCATGCAAACTTTCCGAAACTCTGATGCTTGTTTTTCTTGAATGGAGAGATGAGCTTATACTTTAGGTGACTTTTAAAACTGCAGTAATTAGTGCCTCGAATGGAGAAACGAACTCATTCATTACAGACCAAGGTTGTTCCTGGCCATCCGTTAACATATTAGGCAACAGTACAGCGAAGCTGTTTGTTTTACAAGCTTTTGTCGTTTCGAGAAATCACTACATTAAGCATTCGATGGTGATACACGACTGATGGCCAGGTTCTGATTTTCGAATGAAAAGAAGAGTCGCATCCGACCACCGGTCGGCTTTCGACGCAAAACAGCTGTACACACTCGTCCAACGATCCAGTGACTAACTGTTGCAACGAGAAAGTTAGCTTTATTTGTCGTGCAGATTGTCCGCTTGGACGTAAAATGCTAGAAATTTGCTGAACGCTCGGTTTGCGCCGCCCAAGAGTCATTCTGTTTCTGCGTTGCCAGCGTCTGTCGGCTAAATACAACTGAAGACTCCGCGCAAGCTTTTTCACCGCAAAAGTTGTACAGAGCCACACCGAAGGCTAAAATCGACTTTAAGGTCGAAGGTTAAAATCGACCCTAGAGGTTTGAAAACGACGTCACGAAATTTTCAAGACATCATCGAAGAAAATTACGGCGGCCAGATGCAACTCTTAGTACTAACTCTACTAATCTTAGTACGTTAAGCATTCCAGTCGAGAGATCAGACGTTTTTTCGTCACCTAAGAGACCGGCCGATGCGTTTGCGACGCTGTGGAAAGAAAGAAGATGGCAAACCACAGGGTTGTTACCGTAACAAACCTCCGTGAGTACCTCCATCTCGAGTGGCTTTTGAAGAAACGTTCGTTTTAAACTCAAAGGGATGGTTGTTAAAGCTCACAAACGCCTGGTTAACGATTTTCTAACGGCAGACACCGTGTTTACAATGGATACAGACCGATTAACTGAGCCCAAAGCGCAAGATCTATCAGAAAACTCCTCTAGGTCGATGCAACGAGACGACTAGACACGTGCGTCTAAAGGCATTTTACAATTGAAGGACGCCCCTCGTGGGCCCTTTAACCCTAACCCTAACCCTAACCCTAAACCCTAACCCTAACCCTAACCCTAACCCTAACCCTAACCCTAACCCTAACCCTAACCCTAACCCTAACCCTAACCCTAACCCTAACCCTAACCCTAACCCTAACCCTAACCCTAACCCTAACCCTAACCCTAACCCTAACCCTAACCCTAACCCTAACCCTAACCCTAACCCTAACTAACCCTAACCCTAACCCTAACCCTAACCCTAACCCTAACCCTAACCCTAACTATAGTTGCGTCACCCTGTGGTATTGTATCGGGGGTGATGATCAGGGTGATGAATGATGAATGGTCTAATTTGGTTAAGTGATTTTAACCAATAGGTATGGTTATACATGTAATGAAACCACTAATCCTTACATTTATATTTGTCAATTTTGTCTTTTATGTCCTTTATTTCAGGTTTGAAAAAAGGGGCACTGGCATCTGGGGTACGTTAGGGCTAAGGTCAATATTTCCTTTTCTCCGTTTTCTCTGGCGTTTTTTCTCCGTTGCTGTGGTTTTTCGGTCTAACATTCCTCTAAACCATCAAATTCCGCCAAGATCCGATTAGGTTTAGGACTATCTTTTATCTTTCGAAGAATCCAAGTTAGTACCACTGTACATATGTGAACGTTCATAGTCGTTTAAAAGTGTGATTTCTGATCAATATGCTGTATTTGTATCTCCTGAACTATAAGTCCTTTTCAGTTCATTTTTTTTTTGTTTTAAAGATTTATTTGTACTGATAAACATATTGGGGAATGGATGTCAATGCAGGTCAAAATCTTGCTCAGTGACCCTAATCCTTTTTGGGGCAAAGTGGTATCGGGGGGACGATTTTCAAAAATTATTTGCGGCAGTTTGAATTGTTAGTTTTCGGAGTTGCTCGTTTCCTTTTGTGTCCGTTTGTATGAATTACTCTAAACCATCTTTGATTGCCTTCTTTTAGCGTTTGTTCAGCTGGAATCGTCGATCGAAATTCCCCCCTCTGCCTTGCACCTGGGGTGACATGAGTGGTTTTGGACTAAAAGTCAATTTTTTTTTTATCGGAATAGAAATTTTGAAAAATCTTGTGTCCGATTGTTCATTTTTGTTTGAACTTGCGAGTTTAGTTGTTAAAACCTTGATTAAAGCGTTTTTCTGTCCTATAATGACGTTGCAAGTTTTCAGCAGGATTAGTGTTTTATTTCGCAGTTTTGAATATGCTCAACTGATGGGAGCTGTGCATTTTATGTTTTTATCAGTTAGTTGACTTCATTGTCATCTTGCTATGATTGCATTTTAGGTAGAAAGGGTAGTTTTGTGTAAAAATGCTAAAACGGTATCTGAGGTGATTGGGATTTTTAATTTTTTTTTGGTTTCTCATTGTCAGCATATTTGCAAGCGGAAGAGCTCTGCGCAAGTGTAGAATGTCTTAGCCTTTGTATCTACGAGATTCGCTTTGCAAATAGAGCTACCGTTCTCAAATAATCACACTAATCCTTTTTGAATCACCCCAGATACCGTTACGAAAAGCGTGATAGTTCGAAGCGTTACCTGTGACCTGTTTTGACTGTAAATATCTTGGCTTTAAATTTGGCTGAGTTTTCTGTTTCAACGTTTTGTATTCGTCGTTGATGCGTACAATTATTACTTTTTTAGTGATTAAGTAAGGCCTAATTTTAAAGCTTTTAGAGCTTCCTAAAGTTGACTAAATGAACGTAAAAGTGCAACATTTGATTGACGTTCTTTGGCCCCAAATCGTTTTATTTACAACCTGTTTGGTGCCAATTGATAGCTTATCTGTATCCTTGTCATCACTTTTTAGCTTGGGTCTTAGCTTTGTCGTTTTTACCATTACTAATTTTTACAAATTTGGCTCTTTGGTGATGCGTTTTGTACCCCCCTCTCTATGTTTTTCAATCCTAAACTTTATATTAAACCGTTTTTCATGATTATCTTACCAGTTTGGCATAGTTTTTTCCAAACGCGACAAGTTTTTAAATTTTTTCCCAACCCCCCGTCTTTTACCCCCTGAGCGGATTAGCTCGATCGCACTATATTTCAAAATCTTCGAAAAAATTTTTCTTTTCACATCTGTAAGAGACAGGTTGCACACCTGCATTTTCTTTTCGTCGACTATTTCTTCCGTTTTTTTAGATTTTTGTTAAATGTTTCTTTAACTTCTTCTGTTTTTTAAACAAAACCTTTGAATATGGCTTCTTTTTGTTTATATAATAATAGTTTTCCCGATATATAATACCTTTTCTTCCCATTTTAGGCGCGAGCTTCGAGAGAAGAGAAACAGTAGTTCTTAGGTTATCTTTTAGAAAAACGATATTAACAAAATGTAAGTTACCGCTGTTGAACTTCGATTTTTTACCATGCAGCACCTAGTAGGGTAGGCCAGGGAAGGCGACGGTGGCTTATTATGGCATTGCACTTCGCCTATGGTTCCTTTTCAGGAATACGCCACCACTTTCCCAAATAGTGCTTATCTAGAACGGGCATGGTAACGAACGTTGTTTCAACAGCAAAACCGCAAATGTAATTTTAATGTAACTTTAATGTAGTCGGTAAAAGTAAATAGTGTCATCATATGGGACAAACATTATTTTGCGTTTTTAGTTAAAACATGGCTGAAGAGTTTAAATGCAAAGTATGTTCCAGCACTGCTCTAGGTAACGTTTTCCAACTGCGTGGCAGATGTCTCAACTGCCATAATGAAAGTCTTTTTTCATACTTAAACAGACTTAACCGCTCAAAAATTGAGGAAGGGTGTCAAGATCCTACTTTGTTAAAGCGCTATTTAGCGTCACAGATCATTGCCCTCAAAAAGTCGAAAGGAATCACAGTTGACAAAAACAACTTAATATCCTCCAGTGAAGAAGAAAGTGCGGAGGATGAGAAAGACGAGGACTTTATTCCAGATACGCCGTCTGCTAAGGAGGTTTCGTCTCTTACCGTTAAAAAGTTACCTGTAAATTTGAGGTCTAAAAAATCTGTTCAATGTTCTTCTACCTCTGTAACTTCTGCGAAAGACTCGACTGCCTTGTCTCCTGAACACACTCAGCTCTCTACGGCAGGCAAGCATCCTTCACAACCATCTTCTCCTTCTGATAGTGAAGATTCCTCGAGTTCTTCTGCTTCTCCTCCCCATAGTACTCAAACTCAAAAAAATACCTCAGAACTTTTTACACCCGCTCCTTCACCAACAAAATCTGTAAGAAAGCGGAAACTTTACTCTTCTCCGACCCAAACGCACCATTGCGCTAAAGTTTCCAGGGTCTCAAGAAAGCGTTCCCGGTCTCCTAGTTTGTCCTTGTCTCAATCATCACGTTCGCCTTCTCCTTTAAGAAAAACGGATGAGCAACAAAGAAACAGGACGCTGTTCAATCAAAACTGGATTGGGGATTTGCAGTTCTTTCCGACTGAAGCATTCTCAATTAAGTTTAAAGATGGACTCAATGAAAACGAAAAAAAAGTATGTCTAAGTGAACTCAAGATCCGCCAGGATGAAATAATAAGAAACTTGAAAAAAGTGTTTTCCAACAAAGATCGGGTATGGTTTGTATGTTGCTTGCTTCTAATAAAAGATAAGCTTTTTTCGTTTTCAAAAGAATAGCGTAATACGTATTTTTTTTAGGTTGTGTATCACCTAACGCCTGAGGGAAAACCAAACTATAGAGTCAAGTGCCCCAAAGCCGGTTGCATAGCTAGATCGTCACGATTGGCTCGACATCTTCAGGAAAAACATAAAATCTCAAGAGAAAACAGTGCTTTAACTGTTTCATATTTTGTGAGAATGTTCAAGTTTCTAACTCGAGTTGTTAGAGACATCCATCATCCTTACATGTGTGAAATATGTAAACTCTTTTATGACCGATTAGACAACCATTTGGTTAGTATTCATGGACTGGACCGAAACAGGTAAGTTGTTAAACCTTAGTGTGATTGCTACAATTGCCAGTTGAAAACTCAAGTATTCTTGATTTTTAGTGAAAGTTTTAAAAACTTGTATAGCAATATGAAAGTGAAAACGGTGCAATTCATTGAAGATAACTCAAAAGAAGTTGCTGACGAAAGTGACGATAGCGATGGTAATTTTTAATTTTTTTTTTAAACTTTGTTCATACAAATCTTTTTACAGTTTTAGACATGACTTTGTTCATGAATAGACCTGAAGTAAAACTCCATTTCTTTTGATACAGATAACTTAACTCGGAAGCAGAAGAGTCTTGCAAAAAAGCTGGGTCTTCTAAAAAAGAAACAAACACCTTTCGTTAAACAATGTGATGTGATTGGTAAGTAAATAATGCGTCTTGTATTGTTGAGAGTAAAACCAAAGCTTTTAAACTTATCTGGTCGTGTAACATTTTGTTTCAGAATCACATCCTTTGAATGATAGTCCGCAGCCTGGGTTCTCCGGTACCGTGACTGAAAATTTAAAGAACAGACTTGGGCTTTTAAAGCAGTGTGATTCGGAAAAGATCTACAAGAGTAAGTTTTTGCCATTTTTTTGTAAATACCAATGTAACCTGAAGTAATGTAAACTCCCTCAGCTTTTTCGTATTGTGTTGCTTAACAAACAATTTCAGATTTGTCGCCTTTAAATGAAAATCCTCAACCTGGACTCTCCAATGATATGACTCAGAATGTTGAGAAATTGCTAAAGCAATTAAAAAAGTCTACTTCGGAGAACAAATCTACAGGTAACCTTTATTATGATCAACGTTAATGCCATGTTCTTTTTTCTTTGTCATTAAAAACCAAAGTTTTTACCTTTAACAGGAAAGGTCTGCGTTTGGGACAAAGAAAGCTCCCCAGTAAAGTCGCAACCAATGAAAGAGATGTTAAATAAAGATTATAAGAAGGGTTTTTCTGTCAGAGGTATCCTAATGTTTTTCTTTATAAATCTCTATTTTCACAAAAGCCTTTATTACAGCATCACAATTTTTCGCTTATGTATTTGCAGCAAAAGAATCGACTGCACCAATGGTTGCGAGGGAAAGCATTCTTCTCAATGCTAAACAGTTGTCCTTTACTGAGAAAAGACAGTACAATATTTCAAACGTACCTTTCTTGTTTTACTATTCTAATGCATCGAGCGTTTTAGAAGACTTTAGAAGATGGTTAACCAAAGTTAAAATGCAGAGTAAAGAAAACGCAGCTGCACACGTCAACAATGTAAATTTCATTTGGATAAAAATTGATCCATCGCAAAAGGTTTTACCCAAGTGTCTGTTTGTTGATCCAAACTTGTTGTCTGATTACTACGCTGCTCCTCTAATTAGAATAATGAAAGAACAACAGCGTCTACCTTACGAGGAGCAATCAAGCCATATTCAGCCAAAGACGCTTGCCACCAAGTTAGGTTCTCTAAAACTTTACTTTACCTTTCTGATAACCAGGCGAATTTTTGCTGGTATGAACTTCACAGATCTGGAAATGGCTAAAGCTAAGATCAAAGAACTTTTGGACACCCTAAAACCATTTGTCAGGCAACGTGAAGAAGACCTGAAAATTTACAAAAAAAGTAATGTCTTGACGCCATCTCTTATTGTGAGATACTTTAACAGCAAGCACGTAGCTGATATCCGTTCGCGTCTGATGAACACTGATTATGTGCCCTCAATACTTGAAGTCGTTGATGTCAGAGATTATTTAATGATAATGATTTGCTTGATGAATGCTACAAGAGCCTCAAACTTAATTAGCATGACTATCGGTGACGTCGAGAAGGCATACCAAGACGAAAACTATCCGGATGCCTTTTGTATTCTTTCAACGCGCTACAAAACGTCTATGCTTTACGGTGCCAAAATTATTGTTGTCGACCAGCCTTTGAAGAATGAGCTCGAGGTCTTCATCAAAAACTATCTTCCTGTTTTGGTTAAGTCAAGGGAAAGCAAAGAAAAGACTTCAAAAAATATATTTCAAACCAACAGAAAGTCTTCTATTTCCCATTCCGCAATATCTAACGGAATGACGAACTCCTTTAAAAAGGCTAACGTTTTTGAGAGTTGGAAAGGTTCGATGGCTAGTGCAAGAGTTTGTCCGACACGCATTAGAATGTCAGTGGCGACCGAGATGTGTGGAATAGGTGATGAAAAACTGGAGGAGTTTGCCAGAGTAAGCTTTTTAAAACTTACCATTTAATAAAAACATCTTTTTTACATGCAATAAATGCTTTTATTAAATCGTTTCTCATTTAGCATTTCATGAAAAACAAGAACACCACCACACAGAAGTTTTACATGGCTCATTTTGCAAATCGTCTGGCAACCTCCATTAGCTTGCGAGTCGGAAAGCAGTTCTCCGTTCTCCGTCTTACGAGTCAACCATCCTCGAAAGATGTGAAGCACTGGCTGGAAAAAAATTCAAAAAAAATCAGAGAAGAGTTTCGGGAGGAGTATAATGACGAGGAGTTGATCAACTATATCAAAGCCAGTCACTATGCTCCTCAGTCTGCTGAGTTTTCTTCAGAAGAGGGTAAGGAAACATTTTCTAAGGCTGTTAATTTAAAATTCATTTACAATTAGTTCAGTATGTAATGTTTGTTAACTATACCTTTAAACTAGAAGTGGACTTTGGTATAGAAGCCACCGCTCAAGGAGAAGCCAATATCAAAATCATTGATGTTGGTTTAGAAAACAAAACTGAGCCTGAGAATGATGAAGGAGAACAAGTTCAAAGGGAAGTGAGTGCTTTAAATGAAGAGAGCTGTAATGAAACAGCAGTGCTTGAAAGTAAAAGTAGACCATTACCAGCACCTGCAGAGATGCCGCTTGATGACTTAGTACTTAAAGGTTGGTTAATAAAAATCAAACAGTTTTGGGTTAGCTTCACAAAACTTTTTAAAAAATTAGTCTAGTTTCTTTTTTTTGCAGAGGTAGAACAACCAACGTTTGAAGATCTTAATAGTGAAAGGAGCAATGAGGCTCATCAAACAAGAGACGATATTTTAAGAGGTATAATCAAGAAGTTTCTAAAAACTTAAAAATTCTTGCTTAAACAAAAAATCAAACCTTAAAACCTTTATAAACTTTTATTTCCTAGAATTTGAAGCAAGCTCAACCAAAGATTGGTATTCATCAAGAGCGTCTAAGCATTCTCGCTCCATGTTGCTCGCTGTGGCATTAACCGGCCACAGAATAATCATTTCTGGGGACATAACCAAAGCTGAATGGGATCATGCTTGCCTTGAGCGAGACCAATCGTTGCTTTCTCTCTTTCAAAAAATGGAATGGCAGGACATTCGCTGCATTTTAAGAAACATGGCCAAAAAGTACCAAAAGGAAGTTGATCACGCAAGTTTTCATACTTTTATTGCGGAAGCCATGGCTTTATTGCGAATTTTATCAAAACAACAGTGATTGTAAATTGTTTAAATTAGCGTCTTGATATCTAATAACGTTTTTGTCTTGCAGTTTTGAATCTGTTTTTGTTTGAGAATACCTAATAATGTTCATTGTAACCATGAGATGTTGCAAAGTGATCAGCTTAACTTACAATTTTAGTTTTTCAAAAGCATTTTAAAATCAGCGACGGCCTTTTATTTAGTTAAGCAGCTTTGTTTTGTTAAATGTTTAAGTAATTTTAATGGAGTATTTTTTAAACCATTTGTCTAATGTCCATGTTTGATTTTTTGTCATTGTTGTTGTTGTTTCTTTGTTGCATTATTTTTAAATGAAACTTACACCATACGCACAATTAGAGCAATAGAGTTATTGAACATGTTTAGTTTATGAAGGAAATGTTTCATGCTTTTTCATAGTTCATTTAAAAACATGTCCAAAGAGTATTGTTGCAAATTATGCAAATGCGTTGTTGTTGGCAATTCCTTCCAGCTTCGCGGAAGATGCCTAAAGTGCATCAACGAAAAACTGGAAGACCAATTTAGAGACCAGTTCATCGAAAAATTAATGTCTTTAAAAGATGACTGGATAAAGAGACAGTTCCTGTTGGAGCAAATAAAGCATCTTCAACAGTTTTCCGCATCACTTGAAAGTAGCGAGGATACAAGTGCTTCAGAATCAAGCCTTGTATCTTCAAGCTCTGACTCATCAGCAGAGCCATTGTCGAAGAAGAAAAAGCTAAGCTTGGGTAAAGCAAAATTTTTTTTGCACAATAAAACTATTGATTTTTAATTTGAAAGTTGTTTATTAAAATAAAGTATACATAAAACCTTTAGAAAAAAGAGTCATGGCTGCTTTGAACTCTGCAAAACCACAATCAGCAATCACTTCTGAAAATCAAGGTACATTTTAGAAATAAAGCATTAACATGCTTCTGCATTTGTCTCATTTTGATTTGTGTATATATCTTAGGCTCAAATTTATAACGGTCTAATTCTTATCTAAACTTCTTCTACAAGCTCCCAGAGTTTTTATTTATTCATTACATTACTTTCAGAAAAGAGCAGTCTCCAAACATCCACCAGCAAGTCAACCCCAGAGGAGGAAGTCAAAGAAGGTATTTTACATCCCAAAGTTAATAGTTATAAACGAAGTTGACTTATGCTCTTTAACGTTAAAGTTAATCACTTATCTGCAAAGTTTTCAGAGTAAAACAAAATTTAATTTATTTAACTAAATTTACAGAAAAAAGCAAAAGAGCTGAAGGTTCCGGGGTGGTCTTGGTCGAAAACGTAGCTCTAGGAGGTACCTCATTTAATACCGCTAGTTTTTCTAACTTTTCAACTCAAAACAAGGACTATAAAACTTCATTAAAATAAATCTTTATTTCAGATTTCGATAAGCAGCAACCAACAGATTGGTTTATGTCGCGTTCAGGAAAGTTTCCTCGCACTCTCTATCTCGCAATTTCTTACATTGCAAAAGAAGTTATTGTCACTGGAACAATAAAACGTAAAGACTGGCTAGATAACCTAAATCTCTTCAGCAGTAACGTTAAAAGCCTGTTCAGTAAAATTTCTTGGGAAGAACATAGAACTATAATCAAAAACATGCATATTAAATATAAAAAAGAGACTGACCACAAAAGCTTTGAAAACTTTATTGATCTTGGTGAAAAATTTATCTTATCTTGTAAATAGCATAAAAGTTGTTGAAAATCTTGTTTTATGAAATAAAGAGAGTCCTTGTTTGCAACAAAATTGTATTTCATAATAAGTTTTTATTATCATAGTATAATCAAAAAGCATTTCAAAAAACAAACTTACATGACTTAAAAATGAAATTTGTTTGTAAAATACAATAAAGACAAGCAAAATAAGAAAATGCTGGCCAAAGCCCCAATACTTGCCAAACCTTTAAAAATCGAAAAACTATAACAAAAACGTTAAAAGGGTGAAATAATAACAATTATAACCATCAACATATAACTAATATCAATCAAAAAACAATTCAAAACTGTATATTAAACAAAAAAACACAAAAAATGAGGAATAATAACATTTATAACCATAAACCACTTAGTATAATCAATTAAAAAACAATTGAAAACCCAAAAGAAACACCAATAACACAAAATTTGGGAAAAAATAACATATATAACCTTAAACCAATAACAATAATTAATTAAAAAACAACTAAAAATAAATAACAATCAAAAAAACACAACAAAAGCAGCTTAAAAACTTATCTAACCATAAACCACTAAGTAAAACTAATAAAAAAACAACAAAAAACCGAATAACTACACAAAAACCTATATAAAACCATGAATTTGAAGCATTAAATCAAAAAATGAAACACATATAAAACATTAATCCACAAAAAAAACCCAAAAACAAAATACTGCTTAATAATACATAGATAAACCATTTAAAATAACAGGGTGACAAAACTGGTTCATAGGGTTACAAAATTTTCACCCTGGATACCAGTTTTAACAAAACGCACCCTCGATACCACTGTTGTCACCCCCGATACCAGTCTCGAATCACCCCGTACCCCAGATACCAGTCTTGGTACCCCCGAAACCAGTTTTTTTCTCGCAACTATAGCCCTAACCCTAACCCTAACCCTAACCCTAACCCTAACCCTAACCCTAACCCTAACCCTAACCCTAACAGTAGAACTACTACAATTATCTGTTTTTTGACATATAATTTCTTCATTTTTCGCCTTTTTACTATCTGTTTCATATGAACTTATATTCTCTAATGAACGTGAAGCTGGTCTTTTATTTGTTTTTTAGAAATTACTGATTTGATATTATCTATTAAATCAGTAAAAGAATCGCACCATTTTTTATTAGCGCCATTATTATCATCATTATTACTGCTTTTCTTTTTAAAGACAAATTACTCATTTTAGTATAATATGCTCAGTTATATTTGAATATTTTTCATCAAACCATGAACCAAAATTAATAAATGTTATACAAAAATTTAAAGATACATTACTAGAAAAACAGTCAATATATTGATAAGAATAATTTTTATATTCAAAATTATTAATATCTAAATCTAACAAATTAGTTTCATTCATTTTTGTTATCACACAAATAACAATTTTTATTATAGTTAAATATAATCAAATTGGAAAATAAATCGTATATTAATGATTATTTAAATATTTTTTAGCTATTAAAATTAAATTTAGCTATATTTAAATACGCGCAAATTTAAATTAACATAAAAAAAACAAATTAAATTGAGTTACCTTATATAGAGTATATTAAATAAAATATTTTTTTCTGTTAAACTAAAAAATAATATTTATTTATTTGAATATATTACATTATAAAAAAATAATTATACTAATCTTTATATAAATATATATATAAATTAGTATAATTTTTAGATAACAAAAATGAATCAGTTTCAATTCAGGAAAAATAAAGTAATAATGATTCCAGTTGGGCATTTTAATATAGATGAGATTAACAAAAATAATATATATACACATTATATTTATATTATTTTGTTTCCTACGAAGAAAGATATAAATAATAATTTATTATCTTCTGATGATTTAAAAAATAAAAATATTGAAATAATTGATAAATATATGGCTAATAATGTTTTATTTGTTAATTATAAGAAAGCAAAAATACAAATATTAAAAAACATAAAAAAAGTTTTAAAATATGTTTAGTTATTTCTGAAATAAAAACTCATAAGTTTGTGAAAATATCAGATTTTGGCGAAAAAATAAAACAAAGAATACGCAGTGTTCTAGATGATTTAAATATGAGTTTATGTAAATTAAAATACCAAATAAAAGTATATGAACCATACTTACCAATACATGCTTATGATGATGATAATATGAATAAATTAGATATAAATGAGATAATTAAACGTAACAACACAAATTTTAACATGTTAGATTACTTTGATGATTATAACAACAACACTCAATTAGTTAAAATAGAAGAAAAAAGCACAAAATTCTGTTTAGTAGATTTATATCATCTTTTTTGATTCAGTGTTAAAATTAAATAATATATTTAAATATAAATGTGGTTATAGTGTTTATAGTAATAATATAAAATATAGTAAATTTACATACTTCTTCAAAGAATGTTTTGAATGTAAATTATTTAATATTGACAACAATAATATTACAATAAAGTTAAACATTTAATAAAAAAACTTAATTAAATAAAAATATTTTTCTAGCTAAATTTAAATTCGCGCGAGTTAAATTAGCATAAAAAAAATAAATTAAATTATATTACTTTCTTAGGCGGCGCGAGTAAATTTTTTTTTTTTCTGTTAAATTCGCGCAAATTAAATTCACTTCTTGCCAAATTGAGTTTAACAAAAAAAAATTAAAATATACATATATTATCTTTACCATATTTTTAATTATTCTAAGAAATTATCACGTATACATTTAATATTATCCTTTATTATTTTTAATTTTTTCTCTTTATCATAAATAATTTCACTATATTTTCCTTCAAGTTTTTTATTATCGTGTTTTTGGTTTTTAGTATAATTATAACAATATAATACTACTTTTGATATATTTAAAATTGTATTTTCAATTGAAAAAAGTCTATTTATGCTATTTTCTAAATCAACACAATATATAACATTTTTATAAATTAATAAATTACAATACCGTTTACCCTTGTAAATATCTAATATTTTTTTTACATCTATTTTAATTTTAAATCCTCTTACAACTTTATTTATTTTTTCATTTGAGTCAAAATCATTAACGATATATGATTTATTTTTATAATTTGTTATATTAATAGCACTATAATCATTAATCTTTCTAACGTAATATAAATATTTTTTATTATCTTTTTTTTCTTTATCTTTTATATAATTAATATATTCTAATACTTTTTTATTATAACTTTTTTCATCTACAATTTCATTACCTTGCTTATCCAGATGAACATCATATGTAAAATTAAATTCATCTTTAGAGTTATTATATTCTGAAGACATTTTTAATTTTATGTTATTTTTTGAATTATATAGTAATATATTCAAATTTATTTATCAGATAAATTTTAAATAAATTATTTTTTCTGTTAAATACGCGCAAATTTAAATTAGCATAGAAAAAATTAAATTAAATTAAGTTGCTTTATATGAGTAATATTAAATAATTTTTTTTCTGTTAATTGAATTTTGACTAAAACACGCGCCAAGCTAAATTAACAGAAAAAAATATTTAAATTAAATTAAATATACTATATATTATTATTTGAATTAACTATATAATATTGTAATATTTAATATAAGTTAGCTTTTTTAATCTTGCTTCGTTGTATTAAAAATGCATATCCGCGAATGTAAAAATTACGATAATTTTATTGTACATTGTGATTATACAGAATATGATTCGGATGAATATGATTATAATACATTAATAATAATTAATAATATTTATTATGTTGTTAGTTTTTATTTTCGCATGTTGTACATTACGTATTTTTCTTGACAAAATTGATAACTCTTGCATATATATATTTAGAGCATGTGTAAAAAAAAAAATGACACTATGTAAAAATAAATTTAGCTGCATTTTTACACTAAGTGATAAAGAAATAACAGTAATAATGTCAAAATTACAAGAAAATTAATAAAAATAATATCAGCAAATAAAAAAAAATAATTATATTACTGTATTATAATTTATAATATTTTTTTTCTGTTAAACTTAATCTAGTGACGCGCGAGTTTAAATTAGCATAAAAAAAATTAAATTAAATTAAGTTACTTTCTTAGGCGGCGCTATTAAAATTTTTTTTTTCTGTTAAACTTAATCTAGTGACGCGCGAGTTTAAATTAGCATAAAAAAAATTAAATTAAATTAAGTTACTTTCTTAGGCGGCGCTATTAAAATATTTTTTTTCTGTTAAACTTAATCTAGTGACGCGCGAGTTTAAATTAGCATAAAAAAAATTAAATTAAATTAAGTTACTTTATATAGAGCGGCTTAAATAAAATATTTTTTTCTGTTAATTGTTTTGAAATATATAATATACATAAATATATAAACATTATATACTGATTGCATAATGAATTCTATTAATTTAAATTTTAACAATACTGCTTATAAATATTCAAATAATAAAATAATTGATTATTATTGTTTAGTATCAGATAGAAAATTAACAACTTTTAACACCCATCTAAATGCTATATCTTTTGTTTTAAAGGAAAGTTATAATATATATGATATGGGAAATCAAGAACAAATAAAATTAGATCATACTATGGAAAGAAGTAGAAGAAATAACATAGGAAATTTAAACATAAGAGAAATAAATAATTATTATAATAATAATGATATTCGTATTTTTAAAAATCAACTAGAATTATTAACGCAGTTTATTGAAAAATTAAAATCCACGTATGATATAATTATACATAGAAATATCGCTGTTTTTAATGATTATGATGTTATATAATTAAATATAACAACTGATGATATTAATCATTATGATGAAGACTTTAGAACCATGCTTGTTATTTTAAACAACATCGCGTTAGATACAGGAGAAGATTTAACTATATATATGAGCACCTATGATGAATTTAATGAAAATAAAGGATTAAATAACTTAGATAATTTAAAAAAAATAATATTAAATGGTAATAAAAATTTATTTAACAGCAATTATATTAAAAACAATGAAGAATCTAATGTAAGTTTATACGAAATTATATCTGTTTTATTATGTTTTACTGATTTACCATATGGATGTGATTTGTTTGAAGCAAAAAATGCTATATACTTCACTGACGAAATATGTAAAACATATACTTCAAAATGCGTTTTTAACAGTTATTAAATATTTTAACAAAAAAATAAATAAAATTGTTATTTATTTTTTATGCTAATTTAAATTGTACTTATTTAATACCATTAACATTTTTTTATGATAACAATATTATAGCTATTTATTTTTTTTTATAATACATATTAATAATTAGGTGTAATTACATATTTATATTTTTCATTTATGTAGACCTTTAATGCTTTTTTAATAAATTTCTGTTTTATAGTAATTTCTTCTTTTTTATCTTGATATAATACACATAACATATCACATATTAAACAACATATTTTTTCTATAATTTTTTTTATTTCATCCTGATTATATTCATAACAGTCTATTTTTTTAAAATTATAATTACTATTTAAATAACCACAATTTAATAAATTTAATGTTTTTATTTTTTTATTAACAACATAACCATATGGTGTTGATAAATATATCATATTTTTTGTATTATTTAAATTAAGATCCTTTAAAAAATGCAAGATAAATATAATATACTTATTATCATTAATATCATTTATTTTTATCACATGATCTGAGTAAAAATATTTGGTATTATTTTTAACAGATAAAATAAAACTTTGATAAACAACTATATTATATTTTGATATTATTTGATTATGTATTGTGTTTATAACATCAATATATTGTTTATTTGTTATATTAGGATTTTTAATAATAAATGATATTATTTCTTCTTCATTTTTATGTTTTAATTGAGTATAAACATTCATATAATCATATAAATGATCAGAGTTTAGTAATTCATCATCTTCATTTTGACAAAATCCGACACAATAATCATGTGTAGTTTTACTGTCTTCAAATACACGGTAAGAGATTTTTGGCCAACTTTGATAATATTCTATACCATTTTTACGTAAAATTCTTGGATAATAATAGGCAAGATTAATAATATTATTATCTTCCATTTTGTTGTTTAATTAATAATAATATTATATTATTCAAATTGTATAACATAGGTAATATTATATAGATAATAAGCAGTTATCTTTGTTAATTTAGCAGAAAAAAAATTAAATTAAATCATTTATTATATTATTTTAGATTATATGTGATTTTTTATGCTAATTTAAATTTAGCGCTAAATTTAGTAGAATATTTATTATGTTAATATAATGCGCGTAGTAAATACTTAAAAATAAAATCATATTCAAAGCATCTTTCGAAAAAATATACAAATTGATTGAATTTTACTTTTTTACTACAAATATTACAACCATATTTAGACGTAAATATATTATTTAATTTTAATACTCCATTAAAAATATCATATAAATTTATAAAACAATATTTTATATCTTTCTTTTGTTTTTCTATTTTAGTTAGTCGAATATTTTTATCACAATTATCAGGACAACCTAATATATTAAATTTTGTATTATTGGGTTTAATTATTTCATTTATATTTAGTTTATTTAGATTATCATAATCATATACAGGCAAATCTGGTTCATATATTTTTATTTGATATTTTAATTTATATAAAGCTATATCTAAATCATCTAAAAGATTATGTATTTTTTCTTTTGTTTCTTCATCAAAATCTGATATTTTTACAAATTTATGAGTATTATATTCAGAAAAAGCCAAGCATATTTTAAAATTTTTTTTTATATTTTTTAAAATTTCTTTTTTTATTTGTTGATAATTAATATATGATATATTTTTATTCATATATTCATCTATTATTTTAATATTTATATCTGTTATTATATCGGCTAATAAATCAGTAGATATATTTTTTTTTATCGGAAACAAAATAATATAAATATAATGCGTATAAATATTTTTATTTTTTTTATCTACGCTAAAAAGTCCTGATGGAATTAATATTACATTATTTTTTTTAAATTGAAATTTGCTCATTTTTTTATTTAAAAAATAACACTAATAATTTGTTATATAAACTAGCGAATTTTTATTTTATAAAATTATAAATCAAAAAAATATATATAATATTAAATCTAACAGAAAAAAAAATATTTTATTTAATATACTCTATATAAAGTAACTTAATTTAGTTTTATTTTTCTTGCTAAACTAAATTCGCGCTAAATTAATCTAACAGAAAAAAAAATATTTTATTTAATATACTCTATATAAAGTAACTTAGTTTAGTTTTATTTTTCTTGCTAAACTAAATTCGCGCTAAATTAATCTAACAGAAAAAAAAATATTTTATTTAATATACTCTATATAAAGTAACTTAATTTAGTTTTATTTTTCTTGCTAAACTAAATTCGCGCTAAATTAATCTAACAGAAAAAAAAATATTTTATTTAATATACTCTATATAAAGTAACTTAATTTAGTTTTATTTTTCTTGCTAAACTAAATTCGCGCTATTTAAACCCGCATAAAAAAAAAATATACCAAATTAAGCCGCTTATACAGATTACATTAAATAAAATATTTTTTCTGTTAAATATTAACTCACTTACCAACTTAAATTAACAAAGATAATTATAAATTAAATTATACATCACATACATTATACATTATATATCATACATTATAATAACATTATATCCATTATACACGTTATATATAAATATTTTTTTTTCTGTTAAATTAATTTAGCGCGAATTTAAATTAGCGCAGAAAAAATAAATTACAAATTAAGTTACTTTACATAGAGTATATTAAATAAAATAATTTTTTCTGTTAAATTAATTTAGCGCGAATTTAAATTAGCGCAGAAAAAATAAATTACAAATTAAGTTAATTAAATTAAATTAATTAAATTAAATTAGCAAAAAAATAAATTACAAATTAAATTAATTAAATTAAATTAATTAAATTAAATTAGCAAAAAATAAATTACAAATTAAATTAATTAAATTAAATTAATTAAATTAGCAAAAAAATAAATTACAAATTAAATTAATTAAATTAAATTAATTAAATTAAATTAGCAAAAAAATAAATTACAAATTAAATTAATTAAATTAAATTAATTTAACTAGTTATATATTATATATATATGTATATAATTTAATTTAATTTTGTTTTAATGTAATTTTTTTGTTTTAATGTAATTTTTTATGTTAATTTAATTTTTTATATTAATTTAATTTAATTAATTTAATTTAATTAATTTAATTAATTTAATTTGTAATTTATTTTTTGCTAATTTAATTTAATTAATTTAATTTAATTAATTTAATTTGTAATTTATTTTTTGCTAATTTAATTTAATTAATTTAATTAATTTAATTTGTAATTTATTTTTTGCTAATTTAATTTAATTAATTTAATTTAATTAACTTAATTTGTAATTTATTTTTTCTGCGCTAATTTAAATTCGCGCTAAATTAATTTAACAGAAAAAAATATTTTATTTAATATACTCTATGTAAAGTAACTTAATTTGTAATTTATTTTTTCTGCGCTAATTTAAATTCGCGCTAAATTAATTTAACAGAAAAAAATATTTTATTTAATATACTCTATGTAAAGTAACTTAATTTGTAATTTATTTTTTCTGCGCTAATTTAAATTCGCGCTAAATTAATTTAACAGAAAAAAAAATATTTATATATAACGTGTATAATGGATATAATGTTATTATAATGTATGATATATAATGTATAATGTATGTGATGTATAATTTAATTTATAATTATCTTTGTTAATTTAAGTTGGTAAGTGAGTTAATATTTAACAGAAAAAATATTTTATTTAATGTAATCTGTATAAGCGGCTTAATTTGGTATATTTTTTTTTTATGCGGGTTTAAATAGCGCGAATTTAGTTTAGCAAGAAAAATAAAACTAAATTAAGTTACTTTATATAGAGTATATTAAATAAAATATTTTTTTTTCTGTTAGATTAATTTAGCGCGAATTTAGTTTAGCAAGAAAAATAAAACTAAATTAAGTTACTTTATATAGAGTATATTAAATAAAATATTTTTTTTTCTGTTAGATTAATTTAGCGCGAATTTAGTTTAGCAAGAAAAAAATTTTATTTATTATATATACTTTATTATATGATCTTATTATCTATTAGGATAATGTAATATAGTAATTATTTATAATAGTAATAATAATATAAAGTAATTAATTTAATTTTGTTTTTAAGATTATAATTAATATTATTTGATTTACCTAATTTTTTATTTATTATTATTCGTTGTATAAACTAAGAATACAAGAATCGCTAATTTTTTTAATAAATTCTTCTATTATTTCATCTTTAAATTTATATAATTTTAATCCTAAAATAGATTGTATATAATCATATACTATTTTTTTATATAGTTCTTTTTTCTTTTCTGTTATAACTTCTTCTTCAATATATTTTCTTAAATATGAATGTCTATTTATACATTTTTCACCATAATTAGACTCATCGAATAACCACATATCTTGTATTATTTCTTTGCGTTTTGCAATACATAGTTTAGTATTTATTTTTGCTAATTTCGCTAAATTATATAAAACATATAATTTATTTCTAATTTGTTCTTCATTATGTGTACTATTTTTGTTATCGTATATGTAATCTAATGTATAATTATTATAGGTATTACATTCTTTATTTAATGATATTCTTGTTTTTTCACCATGATGTATAGGATGAAAACAAATTTTATTAAGCATAAAATGATTATCTAATGTTATATCTTTAATTATTTTTATTAATAAATTACACATTTGTTTTTGATCAAAATCAAGACATTTAAATAATTCATTTCTGTTATGCTTTGATATGTATTCTTCAGTTTTATTATAATTTTGAAGATTTTTTTCCATTTTTGTATTTTTAACGTCTCTACAAAAACTAATTGAATAAAAATAACATTTATGAAGATCATGTGACATTTCTTCTAAAAAATTATCATAATTTGTATTTGATAAAATATAATCATAATCAGTTTCGTTAATAATATATTTTAAATTTAATTGATTTATATCCATTTTTATTTAAATTATATATAATTTATACATTATAAGTAAAAATCAATTTTTATATATAATAACATATAAAAATATATTTATTTAAATTTAACAGAAAAAATATTATATTTTGATGTGTATTATGTATAAAGTAAGTTATTTTAATTTAATTTTTTTTATATTAATCTAATGTATTAATACAAATTAACAAAAAAATAAACTAATTAATTAATCTATTTTTTATATATTTATGTTAATTTATGATTAATAAAGAATTATATTTGTTTTTTTGTTATTTTTTCAATATATGTTTTAAAAATTTTCATAATATAATTGCATAATTTTTCATTACTTACTTGGTTTATATTATATAAATATACTATAGATCCAACAAAATCAAATAAATAATCATTAACTCTTTTAATATTTATACATTTATAATTTGAGTTAGAAATAAATTCATCTTCTAAATTAAAACTAGGTAAAATGTCCATTTTTTTTTGTTCAATATACTTGTCTGGCGTTGTCATTATTATTTTATTATGTATTTTTGATTTTTTTGAAATTTTACTTAAAACATATATAAATAGTTTTAGTTCTTTTAATAACTCTGTATCTTTACTGATATCTTCTTTAGTGATATCAGAATATAAGATATTTTTTTCTCCTAGTATCAAATAATATGAATAAATAATCATATTATAACTATCACTAACATATTTTAAAATTTTCTCTAAAAGTATTTCAGCTTTTTTTTCATCTGTATTTTTTTGATCATATAAAAATTTTTCTAGAATTTCTATATTTTTTTCTGTTTGCTTTTCATAGAAATCAATGTAATTATCTTTTGTTTTATTTATTTTGTTCAAGTTTTCTTCAACATTATATATATCTTCTACTACATTAGGAATAATTTGTAAAATAATAACCTTTTCTATTTTTTTTTTATTTTCATCAAGATAATATTCATATGCTAAACAATATTTATTACTATTATTATTAACTATTTCTTTACCAGAAGAAAGCGAATTAAATATATATGGTACAGATTTTAATATCAAATTTTCAATATCTTCCTTTTTTTTTTATTATATTAAGTATTCAAATTAATATACATATTATTAATATGTGTTATTTAAATATTTTAATAGAAATTAAATATATGCAAAATTTAAATTAGCATAAAAAAAAATAAATTAAATTAAGTTACTTTATATAGAGTATATTAAATAAAATATTTTTTTTTGTTAAATTTATATGAAATTAGTAAATTATTTTTATATGCTAATTAAAAAAAAAATAATAAATAACAATAATAAATATTTTTTTATAAATTTAATTTATAATTTATTTTTTTTTTATGCTAATTTAAATTCGCGCGTATTTAATTTTAGCTGAAATTAATTTTAACAGAAAAAAAATATTTTATTTAGTAGACTTTATGTAAGGTAATTTAATTTAATCTATTTTTTTTTATGCTAATTTAAATTCGCGCTAAATTAATTTAACAGAAAAAAAAATATTTTATTTAATACACTTTATATAAAGTAACTTAATTTAATTTATTTTTTTATTACATATCAGCAATAAGTAAATTACATGAATCTTTGATGAAATTTATAATATTTTGATTATTGGATTTATTTAAACAGGTTAAATTAAGTATTAAATTATATAAACTAAATAACATATTTTTAACTTCGTTATTTTTCTCATAAATATCATTATCGCAATTGTATATATAAGATAGTTTTTCTCCACAACATTTAAAAACTTTATTTAAACAGAATTTATAATCTGAATTGATAATATTTGTTATAATTTTTATTATAATATCAGTATTATTTTTTTTATTTGTTTTACTAATATGTTCAATCGCGTTGATTAGTAATATCATTTGGACATAATCCTAATATATAAAAATATTTTTTAATATCATTTTTACATGGTATATCATTTAAATCATGAAATATCTCATTTAAATTATCTATATCATAATTAATGCTACTAATAATCATATGCATATCATATTTTAAATCTATGGTATTATCCATTTTATTGTATTTAATATGATTGTATATTTTTTAATTAAAATAAAAAATTCAAATTTATTATTAAATATTTAGATAGTGCTTTTATTTAATTTAATTTTTATTTTTATATAATCCTTTGTGTTAATTTAAATTCGCGCGTATTTAATTTATATTATTATATTTTAATATATATTATTTAGTATATTTAACATATTTATTAAATTATAATGTAAATATATTTTGTGATTTCCATTTATATTATGTAAGTATATTATTTTTTTATAATATACTGCTATAAAATAGAACAATTTCTTTGATATTTTCTAATATTTATTATTGATATTTATTATATAATATATAATAATAAACATGTTTACTTATTTAAATTTATATAACATATATGTTAAATTGAGAGTAATAAACAAAATCTAGTAAAATGTCTAACGAAAAAACAGAAATTATAAAAGAAAAAAATAAATGTGAACATGATATGAAATTTATAGGAGAAGTATGGATTACTAGTGAAACTAATGAAAATTATTGTGATAAATATGAATATTCTTGTAAGAAATGTGGATATAGTGAATTTGAAAATGATTGTAACGAATTATCTAATGAAAAAATAGAAACTATAGAAAAAAAAAAGATGATAGTACTTGTAATCAGCATATATACGTTTTATCAGATTTATTACCAGATGATGAATCTAATAAATCTGATGAATCTGATGAAGAAAAAGAAGAAAAAGGTATATGAATGTGATTTATGTGGAGATAAAATAATTCGTGTAATAAAAGACTATTAATAAATCTAAATGAAATATCTGGTGTTAGTTTATGTTACATCAAATAAAATTATAATAAATAATAAAAAAAAATATTTAAATTAAAATATTTTTTTTTTATGCTAATTTAAATTTACGCTTCGTCAAATTAAGTTTAACAGAAAAAAATATTTACTTTAAATATATTTATATAAGTAACTTAATTTAATTTGTGTTAAATTTGAGGTAACAGAAAAAAAATAATAAATAATTAATCATTTTTACGTATTTTTATTAATAATATCTATTGAATTTTTTATACTCTTCTATGAATTTTTCTATTATTATATTAAATTTTTTATTTTTATTAAGATTTTTATTTTTATTTATTGGTTCAAGCAAACTAATATGTTTTTTATCGATTATATTCCTTATATTATTTAAATCATGAATGTTTTTTTCTTCGTATGAATAAATATATTTAATAAAATTAACTGTTATTATTAGCGCGCAATTTTTAAATATTATCATATTATCTTTAAATATTTTTTTATATTTATTAGTAGATTATCCATTATATATTATGATAAACTTATTATATTTGCTTTTTTGAATAATAAATTATATATATAACTGTTTACCTATTGCTGCAGTATCAGATAAAATAAAATATACTACTGTTTATTATTATTTAATTATAAAATGGATAATTTAGATTTGATACTTTACCCTAAAATAAAATTTACAATTCCTTTAGTGTACTTTGAAAAAAATAATAATATATATTATATAGAAAATACTGTTGAAATGATTTTAAAAAGTATTAATAATAGTAAAAAATATTATTTATTAATTGAAAAGTATAAAAGAATATATGGAAATCAAATATCAGTAAAGAAAAAAAATATAAAAAAAATAAATAAAATTATAAAAAATAATAATTTAACAGATGAAAAATATATAGAAATATTTGAATATATTTGTGTAAAAATAGTAAAATTATACGATTTTATTATTTATAGAAGAAAAATTAAATATGAAAAATTTTCTATATTTGAATGTATATATAATTTATATTTAGATATTACTCAAGATGATATTTATGCTGATAAAATTGTATTATTTAGCGTAACATATGATATTATTTACGTATCTGATTTAATAAATAAAATTTTATACACTTATATTGGAGAAAAAAAAAACAAATGATAATGCTCCAAATAACAAAAATATAACAGAAGAAGAAAAAAATAATAATTATAATATATGTTTAATATTTTTGTTATTAAATGTATTATTAGGATATATAAGATTTATTTATTATTAGATTAAATTAAAATTAAATTACTATAATATATATTAGAATTCAAGTAAATATTTTTTTTTATGTTAAACTTACGCAGTATTAGATTAGCATAAAAAATTAAATTAAATTATATTACTTTCTTATAGCGGCGCAAGTAAATATTTTTTTTTTATTTTTGGTAATATTTTATAATTATTATGGTAATTAATTATAACACTGCGATCTTCTTTTGTTTAGCAAAGGATTATTACTTATTTCATTTATACTTTTTAATACTATTTTTTTTATATCATCATTATCATTATTATTTATATTTTCGCTATCATTTGATTCATAATTATTATTATTTTTTTTTATCTAATATTGTTTTTTTGTTAAAATCAAAATAAAAATTTTCTTCTTTGGTATTATTATTCGAAGACATTTTTTTCAATTATTTTATGAATGTATTAAAAAAATCAAATCTATATATGATCAATTATATTTTAATTAGGAAATAAAACATCTAATATATCAATAATTAATATTATTAGCATGCTAATTTCTAATATATTATATATCATATTAGATAGAATAAAGATTTTACTATAACTATTTATAATTATCACTGCTATTTTTTTTGTTAAATCTTTTAGTATTTCAAATATAGTAATAATAAATGAGCATAATAAAATAGCAATTAAATTATCTTTAATATATATTATTGTATTTGCTTTATCAGTATAATAAAAATACATATTAATTGTTAATATAATCAATATATAATCTGATATATTTAAATCTTTTTTCATGTTTATTTAATTTATTTTAAATCAAATATTAACAGATTAATAATATATAATTTTTTTCGCTATTAAAGAAATGAGTTATACAGATAAAGAAAAAATATTAGAACTATATAATGACTCAATAAAGGAGTTCGAAGATTTTATAAAGGGAGATATTAATAGCGATTTATATACTGTTGAATATATGTTAAATAATCTATCAAAAACATTAGATATTTTTAACTTTATTACTGTTTCTATTTATAATTTAAAATTATCTCATGATTTAGAAGAGCTAGATAAAGGTATTATAGTAGGCTTATATTTAAATAAACAGATAAAAGATACAATAGAAAAAAATAAAGATAATCAAGATATAGAAAATATAAAAGCAGATTTAAAAAACATTCTTTTAGAATACAATAGTGTTTTAAAAATTTCGTCTGATTATTATACTATAAAGACATATTATGATAAAAAACCTCTTGAAATTAGAAATGATTTTGCTAAATATGGCGGATTTCTTAAATTTATATCTGATTTATTAGTTGAAATGGATAAAACAAACGCGAAATATAATAATAACAACACTTATGAGTCTTTTTTAATTATATATGATTATATTAAGAAAATATCATATTTAGATTATGAATAAGAATTAACTAAATATATTTCTTTTTTTTTTGCATCAATAAACATAGTAAAACATATCATATCAATCATATTGTTTTCTTTGAAAGCCGCAGATTTATATTCTTCTTCCAAGAATTTATAAATATTGTCATGATTTACATAACAGAAAATACCATTTTTGTTTATTTTTTCTTCACTTATATCCTCGCCGGCTATTAGCTTAACCGCGTCTTTTTTGCTATATAATTTAACTATATTATATTTATTTTCGCTAATAAATAAATCTAAATATTTTTTATCTTTATCTGACTCACATGTATATTTGTTTATATAACATTCTAAATTTTCTTCTGTTTTTGGGCGCTTATCAGTGTAATATTTAAAATTTATATATTCTATTTTATAATATTTTTTTGCTATCAAAGATATATTATTCTGAACCTCTATTGAATTATTTTTTTTGCTATATTTGTTATTTAAATAGCAGATATTATATTCAAAGTCAACTATTAATTCAAAAGTTATACATATATTTTTTTCTTTTTTTACTGTTCTATTTAAAAAATCCTTTATAGTTTTAAAATTTATATATTCATTAATATTATCTAGAGTTAAATTTTCATTTAATTCTTCATCTTTTATTAATTTAACAAAGCTAAAAAATGTATATTTATCTGGATATCTATCTAAGTTATACTTGCTATTTTTTTTGTTTTCATCTTCTTTCTGAACTGAAGATATAAAATTTAAACTCATTTTAATAACTTGAGATGAGAAAGTTTCTTCGTATATCATGTTTTTTTTATTTAGATTTTCTTCGTTTGATTTGTTATTAAGTGAATAAGTATATAATTTAAAGCAATTCATTTTATTTGTTTTTTTTATCTATAATGAAATCAAACTAATACAATAACAAAAAAATATATAAAATTATTATATATTCTTCTGTTAATATTTAATATCTTAAATTATCTTAAAATTTAATTATAAAATTTTTTATTTTATTTAAATTTATAATGATAAAGTAAAACTTTATAATGTAATATTATCTAAGGAAACATCATTAGATGTATTTTTATCATACATAGTCATTAAAGAATCTATTAAAGCATGTGCAGGTTCATTAAAATTTATTATACAATCATGGGTTTTTATAAAAAAATCATTATAAACATGTTTATATATTAACTTGAATGATTCCATTATTATATGTATAAATTCTTTTGTAATATTATTATTTTCTATTTCAATTCCAAAAATATTGTACAATTTAAATATTTTAATTTTTTCTAATTTAAAGGGAGATTTTATCTCAAATATAATATTTATTTTTAAGTCTACTATATATTTATCTAATAGAATATATTTAAAATCAATTTTTTTTGCTTTATTACATTTTTACTATTTTTAATATATGATCTAACATCATTTATGAAATTTTCTAAATTTTTAAAATCGATATTATCAGTCATTTTTACTTATTTAGTTAAAGTTAAATATTAAAATAAGAAAATCAAAAAGAATAATATAATAAAAAAAAAGATATATAAAAATCTCTACGTTTGTCTTACTTCATCTGAAGTCACTATTTATGTTATCATAATCTTTGTTAAGATTAATCATAAACACATTAAGATTTCTACATATCTTAAAAACTTGGCTAGGAATATACTTGATTATAAGCGCCAGTTTTTATGTTATTACTAAATACAGAAGTTACAAATACTAATACATTACATATACGAATAAGTAAAATAAAATTTAACATTAATTACAATAAATTGGAACTCCTTCAATTTCTTAAGAATTATAATCCTCGTATATTTCTTCAATTTTTGATTTCATAAAAATTATAATATCAGTTAAAAGTTCTAAATACCCAACTTTATAACATTTACAGGTAAGAGTATTATAAATTTCTTTAAATGATTCTGACGCTATTTCAATACGTTTTTTTGTATATTCTCCTCTTCTTCAATTTGGAAAATAAGATCAATATTAAATATATAATCTTTCTTTTCTTCTTCATCTTTAAATGAAAATATTATATTAAAAAGAATAGTATAATTTTTTACTACAAAACGGGTATAGATTCCATCCATATTTAATTTCCTTTTACTGATACAATCAATATCAAAAATATTATTTACCAAATGTTGTATTTCCTTCAAGTTATTTTCATCCATTTTGGTATTCAAGTCAGTTATTCTAATACTATAATAACAGATTAAATTAAATATTAAATCAAAAAATTAAAAAAAAAAATATAATAGAAAAAATAATAAGAATAAAAATCAAATTTATAATACATAAAAATATATATATATAAAAACTATAACAGTTAAATATGTTAAATAAACAATTAAAAATATTTATATGGGATATTATTTATATAATCATCTGAATCTTCTAACCAGATCGATTCATCTACATATAAAAAGGCGCATAAATCTAGTCCATAATAATCTATAAAATATATTTTATTATCTTCATTTGTTTCTTCTACTATGCTTACATGTCTGTTATAATTTCCTCTTGAGTTTATAAGATCCTCATCTATGCAGTAATATATCTTTAATGTTTTTAAAAACATATCCTTTAACATAGATATTATTTTATTTTGTATATTCTCACTTGTATACCATCTTTCCCTGTTTTTTTTAAAATATTTTATAATTTCTCCATAGCTTTTTTCAAAATCTTCAGAGCGATATATTATTTTATAATATTTTATTGTATAATTATATGGTTTAAACTCTTCATGTATATTAGTTATTTTAACACCATTATCGAACATATAATAGTTATTATTAATATTAAATATGTTAAAATCTTTTCTTAAATTAATTTCTAATATTTTATTTTTTATTTTTTCCTTATTACTTGTTGAATTTAAATTACTAATAGCAAAGGCGTTAAGCCCAATAACAGAAATATTATAATAATCTATAAAATGTTTTCTATTATTTTCATTCGTTTCTTCTATTATACTTATATATCTATCGTAATTTCCATTTGAGTTTATAATATACTCATCTGTACAGTAATATATTCTTAATATGCTCAAAAACATTTTTTTTGACATTAGTGTTATTTCATCTTGTATATCAGAACTCTTATGATATCTTTTTTCATTTTTTTTGTAATACTTCATAATTTCAGTATAATAATTGCTAAACTCCTCAGAAGGACACGCTAGTTTATAATATTCATTTGATCTGTTATAAGGTTTACATCTTTCATCTATGTCGCTGATTTTTATTTTATCATCTCCAACATCAAACATACCTGGTTTTTCATATTCATCTAAATGCCCCATATTAACTTCTATTATTTTTTCTTTTTTTATAATACTATTTTGCGCGTTAGCAGGTGTATTAATAAAAATCATATTAGCCGCAAATGAGTGTATATTAGTATTTGATAATTAGTATATATTTCAAATTATTTTTATTAGAAGAAAAAATTATATTAATAATTAATATAACCTTTTACTGTTAATATAATATTATAATATTATATATTTATTAGTTATTTATTTTAACATCCGTAAAAATACTTTTTTATTACAACATTTATGATACTTAAATAAATTTTTTCATTAAAAGTACAAAATACATATACAAAAATAAAAATATAAAATAACAAATATAAAATAATAGTATATATTAAATATAATTTTAGCTGCTAATAAAATTGACTCTAGGTTATACATTTTAGCGATATTAACGTTAAATTACATATTAATAATTTCAAATAAAATAATATGATAATTAACAAATTTTAATTTTTATTTATTTTTATATACAAATTGTAAGCTAATAAAAAATAACTTTTGAAAAGGAAATAAACGAAGATAAAAAATCAAGTATATAGCTAATAAAATATAATAATAACTAATATAACAACAAATGCTATTATATAATTAATTATATTATATTATATTATATTATATATTAGTTTTAAGAAATTCATATTAATTTATTATTTTATTTTTTACTTTATTAATTTAATATAATTATATATGTTTATTATTTATCAGCGCTATTTATTAAAAATAAATTTAACAGAAAAAAAAATAAATATTATAATTGCGTATATAAAGCAGCCTAATTTAATTTAATTTTTTTTATGCTAATTTAACTAAAATCAACTAACATAAGACAAATATTTTATTATATTCTTTTACTAATATTTTATTTCTATTTCATTTTCGAAGAAATTCAATAAACCGTATAATATAGAGCAGTTATAAATTAAAATAAGACATTTTATAAGCATGTTTGTTTTTTTTTCTTTTTTTAAATCAAATATCGGAGTTTTTCCTTTATTTATATAAGCTACATTTATTAAAGATATATAATTATTTTTAATTATATCGTTTATATAATTATAAATTGACTTAGATAAACATTCATTTATTATGGTAAGATGTTTTATCATATTTTCGCGTCTTTCTTTTGTTTTACCTAATGTAATATTAACATTGTATATATATGCTTTTTTTTCATAAAAATCATAATAGCTATTATATACTTTAAAGGAGAGACAATCAACCTTTATTAATTTTCTGCATTTTTCAGATTTTCTATAATAGTCGACTTTATTTTTTATAAAGAAATATATAGGACTTTTTCTTTTTTTAGAACAATTTTCAATAAATTTATTTATATTATTCCATATAGAAGTAAGATCCATGAGTTTTTTTGTAATTTTACCACGACGACTAAATGATCTATCATTTATTTTTGTGTAATAAACTAAATTTTTATAATCATTTTCATTTATTTCATCAAAGCTAACAGAATACATTTTATTATATAATTATTTTAAATTTATACAATTTAACTGTTATATTTTTAACTATGTTATTTATATTTCAAATAAACAAATATATAATAATATAACAAAAAAATATTTAGCTATGTTATTTCTTCGCTAAGAATTATTAAAAACATATTATTGGAAATTGTTATTATTATATTATTAAATTAATAAAATATAATAAAAGTAAATGAAAATAAAATTATTTTGATGTCAAATTATAGTCGCAAAAATAAACTAAACATATTTAATTACATCTGAATAAATTATATATATTTGTAAATTTGAATTAATTTAAATAATAACTACAATTAGCAGATAAATATTAATATAGTAGTATATAAGTGAATATATTACTTTATATTTGATTACTAATAATGATTAACAACACTGCTGATTTTAAATTATCTTGCCCAATTAATATAAATAATAAAAAATCCGATTTGACCTTTAAAACAGATTCTAAAAATAAAAAAAATAAAAATCTAAAAGGGAAACAAAAAAAATGCAAATTTTGTTATTCACCTCTGTTTTTAGAAGATAGTGAAATGACATGTTCAAATTTGTGTTTTTTATATGGAGGTCGATTTAAATAATAATATTTAAACTGAAATATTAAGCATCAAAAGAATCAAGTATATTTTTAATTTATATTATAACATTATTTATAATTTTTTTATATTCTTCTGTAAAATCATCTATAATAAATAAATTGTTATTTTTGTTTAAATTTTCTACAAAAGTTTTATAAGTATTTGTCATATTTTTATTAAAATTTTCAATTTCTTGATTATATTCTTCTGCTGTTTTTTTAATATTTACAATATTATAAAGACCTGAAAGGATCGAATCAATCATAAATTTTTTAAAAGATTTTTCACTATGAAATATACCTTTTTCAATAATTTCATAATATTTACTTAATTTAAATTTCTTATCGTCATAATATTCTTTTTTTTTGTTACATACTATATTTCTATGATTATAAAATAATTCATAAAGACATGATAAATGATTTATATAAGATATAAATAAATTAATTTTACTTTTATTATTATATACCTGATTATTATATATATCAATTGATATTGTGTTTATTGTATGATAATATGTTAAAAATCTTTTTAAATGATATAAATAAAAAAAACTGATTAAGTCTGCATTATCACTTTCGCTTAAATTAATATTAACATCACAAGTAAAATTAAAAATTTCTTCATATGTGCTAAAATATCCATTATAATTAATTGTTAGTTTTATTTTAGATTTTTTTTCTTTAGAATTAGCATCATCTAAAGATGATATTTCAGATAAGTCAGTGCATTTTTTAATGTTTAAATTTATTTTATTTCTTTTGTACTGATTTTTATTAGGAAGAAAACTGCTTACTATTGTGATTAGTGAAAACATTTTAGTGTGATTTATTATAATTATAAATAATAAAATAAAATAAATAAACATAAGTTATTTAGATGAAATTAAGTTTAACAGAAAAAAAAATACTTAATAGCGCGCCGCCTAAGAAAGTAATATAATTTAATTTAATTTTTTTACGCTAATTTAAATTAAATATATGTTAATTAATAAATAATATTTACTTTTATTTAATTTTGACTATTGTAAAATTATTTTTATATACCATTAATATATTATTAAAATTTTCTTATTTATAATTTTGATTTTATTTTATATTTTTTTTTATGTTATATTTTCTTTTTTTTAAAATTATAATTTATAATTAATTTGTTATTTGTTTTTAGTAAATATAACAAAATAAAAAATGTCAGAAATACTAAGTATTGAAAAAGAATTAGAAATAATGAAAAGTGTGATAACGAATAAAATAATTGAAGAGATAAAAAAAATGACAAATTTGAAAGGTGATCTATTAAAGGTATCTGCTTATGATTATATTATATCTGATACATGTCATGGTGAATATTTAACCCTCATTTTCATGTTTTCTAATCACGATAACTCATCATCTTATTATACTAATTTTCGCATAGAATTTGTTAATATAACTTATAATAAACATACAATGCGTAAAGTGTATAACTTAATACGTATGGGTTTAAATGAGTTTTTTCAAAGTGAAGAATGTAGAAAAGAAAATACTACAGTTTTTAATAATATTTATGATTTTTTAAAATTTGTATGTGATGCTCTTAATTTTAACAATAAAGAAGGTAAATTTAGAAATACAAACTCTATTAAAACTTATTAATATTCTGTATATATTACTTTCACTTTGCACATTGTAAATAACACAAAAACTAACACCTATAATCCATATAATCAATAGCTAAGTTTTTGAGATATATAGAAATCAAACGTGTTTATGATTAATCTTAATAAAGATTATGATAATATAAAAACGTAAAAATTTTTATATATCTTTTTTATTATTTTTACACTGTTATAACTTTGATTTTTATTTCTGTTATTTTTTTTTGTTATATTTTACATTTTTTAAATTTTAGTTTAATATTAAATTTAATTACGCTTACTATTTTAATATTTAAATATAAATTAATTAAAATGACTGTTAACATTAATCTATCTAATTTAATAAAATTAATAGATGATATTTGTAAGTGTGCGCTTAACAGTATTAAGGTGATAAAAGTTGAAAAACTTGACTTTCAAACTAATATAATAAATAAATATACAGCAAAAATTAATGTTATTTTTGTATTTGAAGAAGCAAAAAACTTATATGAAATCAAAAACTTTTTTATTTTTGAAATAAAAAATGAAAATCTGGTAGAAGAATGTAAAGAAGTAATATCGAAATTATTTGAGTTAATATATTATTTTATTACCGAAAGGTGTCATAAAGAAAATATACTAATTAGTCGTTCTTCTTATAATGATGTTAAGATTTATGAAACTTTACTACTTTTTGGAGATTTTATAGATGAAATTATTGAGAAAAATAAAAACAGATGTATTATTTCAAATGATAATGAATTAGTTATATATCACACCGATTTTTAATTTATTTTACATCTTATAAACGATGAAATAATATCTTGATTAGTGTTTACTTCTAATGAGTTTTTTGGTATATAAGAAATTTTTAAAATGCTATTTAAAAATGACTCTAATAAGTTATAATATAATTAAATAGCATTTTAAAAATTTCTTTATATTTTTTTATATTGTATAATTTTGATTTTTATTTTATTTTTTTTTTCTATTATGTTTTTCTTATTTGAAATTTCATCTTTATAAATAATTTGACTTGAAAATAAATAACTAATTGTAAAATTAGTCGCTAAGAAAACGAATATGGCTAATTATGAATTGGCTTTTAAGAAAATAAATGATAATAATCTCAATTTTTCAGATTTTATTGAAAAGTTAAAATCTATCGTTTCTAAAGAAAAAGCACCATTGTTTTTTGATGAAAAAGAAAAAAATGAATATGAAGTAAATAAAATATTCTATCATATAGTTTATTTAACTATAAAAAATGAATTAAACAATAAAGAATTCAACTTTAAAGTGACATTTCAAACTCCATCAAGTGAAAATTCCAGGTCTATTTTAGCAGAAAATATACGCTATATTTCAGATGAGATAAGTAATTATATATCCTTTTTTAATATCAATGAGTATTATAAAACTGCAATGGATAAAAATTTTTTAGAAACTTTATATAATATAAATAATTATTTGTTATGTAAAATGCTTTCAGCTAATTTTAATTTATTTAATTTTGTTTAAGTTTTATATTTATAGTCTGTAAATAATATAAAAAACTAGCACATGTAATCAATATAATCCAGCGAAGTTTTTTAATATATAAGAATCTATTAAATACATTTATGATTAGTTTTATTAAAACTATGATACAAAAAAATGTGTATAAAATTTCTTATATATTTTTTTTTATTAAATAAAATATCAAGAAATAATATATAAATTATAAATTATTTTTAAATAATATATTTTTCTATTAAATTAATTTATATTACCTTCTTAGAGGCGGCGTTAAATAATATTTTTTTCTGTTAAACTTAATTCGCGCAAACTTAAATTAACATAAAGAATAGTAATATTCAATTTGATTAATTTTTTGGTAAAATTGTTATAGTTATCTTTTCTTATTTGAATAGTTTAAATGTTTTTTAATATAATTATATTTTACTGGTATTTAAACTAATATTTTAAAATAAAATGAGCGAAAAAAAAAATAACATATTTTAATGTTGATATTTGTTTAAATATAATAGGTGTTATAAAAGAAAAATCGTTTAAAACAAAAATTTTAGCTAATAAAGAACAAATAATATATACATATTTATATTGTAAAGTAAAATATAATATAAATGATTTAAAGAAAATGATAGATAATATTTATCCTGATATAAATGAAAAATACGATTCAGGATTATATGATATATGCGGTCCTGGTTATAAATATAATTTTTATAAACTAAAGGAAAATAAAGATATAATAACAAAGGAAATGTTGTTTAATCTGTTAAATATTCATATTTATAAAGTAAAAGATAATCATAATGAAAAATTAAATAAAAAAAGTAATACAAAGAAAAAAATAAAATGCTATAGTAAGATAATAGAAAAAGAAAAAGAACTAACAAAAGAAAATAAAATGAAATTTATAGAAGAAAATATCACTTATTTATTTGATTATTGTTAAGTAATAAAGTTATTATTGTAAAATTATATAATGATAAATTATAAAAAAAAATATAAATATAATAATTATTATTATTTTATTTTTTTTTATAATTTATTCTAAAGAGTGCTCTCCAATGCATTCCTCCTTTGTAGCTCGGTTCGGAATTGTAAATAAGAAAGCTGAAATTCTTGCCCAACGCGTCGTTCGACTTAATTGCATTTTCTAATTCATCGAAAGCGTACACGTTTATAAAGTAGGGTCTTTCGTTTGTTTGGTCTTTAAAAAAATCGAATGAGCGAAAAATTAGATGTCATTCTTCGGGCGGCGCTGTTTCTTTCTTAATGTTGTTTAAAAAAAAATACTGGTTGTTTTATTAGCTATAATAATAGGGGAAGCGAGTTATTTGCTTATTATAGCGCGCATTAGTACAGTAAACGAAATGCGAATAAATGTTTTTTCAATCTGTTTTTATTTTCGCAAAAACTATTTCTAAAATGATGTTAACAAAGGCGTGAATAAATTTTAAGGGGTGAACGTTTTCTTCGTTCACGCTTTTCAACAGTCCTTCAATGTCTCGTTTGAAACCTGAACTTTTTTGAGCGGTCACCAATTTGTTTTTGAATAATTTTAAGAGGTTCATTGCGGATTCGAAAAAGCTTCCGTCTGTATTATCGTTGGCGTTTAAATCTAAAACGTCTCGCTCGAATATAAAATTTTCTAAAAATGTTTTGTAAATGTCCAGCACGACGTGAAGTTCGATGCTTAGAACTACGTTGTCGTGAAAGTCGTAAAAGCTCTCCTCTTTAACGCTTTTGTAATCGCGTAGAGCGTATTCGTTAGAAGAATCGATCAAATGAGTCATGTAGCATAAATTGCAATTGTTCCATTTCGATAAATTGTTCAGAAAAATTTCCCATTGTATTTTCTGGCTTTTTAATTCTTCCTCGTCCTCCTCTTCTTCGAAAGATTTTTCGAAGGAATGTTGAATAGGAATTTCTTCACTTTTTTCAGAGGTCATTTCTGTGTCGAGTTTGAGTTTTAAATGAAACATTCAAACGAATCGCGCAGTTTTTATACTGTCCGTTACAACCTCCTGAAATAATAAAAATAAATTTTTTTTTTGTATTATAGACACCCCAATTTTATTTGATGGATGTGGAATATGTTAATGTTCGCGATAGCGGATTTCGCGCGCATCGATGCATTAGAGAATTGGCTATGTTGAATACGCACTCGTTGTCAACAATAAACATTCATTTTTCGCCTTGCATATCTTACGAAGATATGGTGAAATGTAAAAAAGACAGGGATAGTTTTTTCCACAATTTCTACAACTTGCATGGCTTGAGTTATTATCCGTTAAAGGAAACGAATCCGCTTCGGTGTGTAGACGCAATACGTGTTTTGAAGAACCTAATAAAACCTCAAGATACAATAATGTACAAGGGTGGAGATATTGAAAAATGGATAGCGGTTCAAATTGGATGCCAAGAATTCAACATTGAACAATTAAATGTGCCTCGTTATGATGATATTTTAAACAAATTCGTTTTAACGGGTGACGCGAACGGATGCGGATTTCATAGAAACGGAACTAGACACTGTCCTTTGATGGAAATTAAAGTTTTTTATAGTTACTTGTTGCAGAATGTAGACAAACGGGAGTTGCGTGATAAATATAATTTTAATATAGATAACAAGAAAGTGTTTTGGGTTTGATAATTTCTTTTAATTTTACTAAAAAAAAAAAATGTTATAAATTATTTACAAATGAAGAGATAAAAAAACAGAAAGCGTTTTTTAAAAATTAGTGTTTTCTGCGATGACGTCTTCCTTTGCCGAGAATTTTAGAAGCGGCCAGTCCGGCAGCACCAGCTAGAGCTCCTTTAGCAACTACGGGAAGAAGTCCGGCTAATAAAGGTAAGAAAGGTAAAATGCCTCCGCGTTGATATCTGGATTTGAATACGGGTGAACCGTGTTTAAACGTTTGATTGACAAAACGAGGTGATTTATGTCGAATTTTTTTTTTTCCACCTCTATTCGGAAGGGAGTTTTGAATGGGTGGGAAAGTGCGTCTGGGTCTGTTTCCTCCTTTCATCTTTTCCATTCGGTATTGTATTCCGTTAAAAAAATTAACGATGGGATTGTGCGCGACTCGAAATTGTTTCGTTTTCTTTTTTATTTAGGTAAACTGCTTCTTCTTTTTACGAGATAATCTAAAGCTTGACCGCCTAACGCTGAAGCTAATCCTCTGTCTAAAAGCGATTTGATTTTGGCTAATCTACTCCCTCCTCTTTTTTTATGATGAGTTCTTCGTCGTCTGCCTCCTTTGAATGCTCTGCGAATTCTACTTTTCATATTAGAATACTCATTGATATTTATATATTTTGTTTTGCTTTATACGAAACAAAATACTAAATGCTAATGACGAATGGAATAGAGAGATTAGACTTTTATGTTGATTTGATTTAAAAAAAAATAACGTTTTAAAAAAACGGGTAGTACGCCCGCGAATAGAATAAATTTAGTTGGCTTTAACTTTGTTAGGGAAGAAGGTCAACTGCGTGTTTTTGCCGTATAGAGTTTGAATAACTCCAGCCATGGTCATGACATAAACCGACACAACGCCTGTCATTTGTTGTTTTAGGTTAAGAATCAATCTTGTTGAATTTTGTCCGGTAACTACGGCTGGAGGTTTGTCTTTGATGAAATTTTTGTCTGAGGTCAAATCGATATATACGAATTGATCGAAATTGGTATCCGAGTTAAAATAGGAACTGATAGTCGGAATGAAATTGTTGTTTTCGGGATCGTATAAATCTTTCAAGTTGTCTATGTTGTACGTAGTGGGAGTGTTTCCGTTGCAAAATGAAACGTAATCGGCGTAAAGAGACTCTCGATGTTCGGGTTTCTTAAAATCTATTTCGTACTTGTCTCCGGGAGCGTTCACGAAGGATATTCGAATGTTTTGCAAAGACAAAGTATCGATGACTTGAGTGCTTAGTTCTCTTGCGGATTTGCAAAATTTAGAATTGTGATCGGCTTCAAACTTGTTTTTGATGCTAATAATGTTGCCGTGCGGCACAACGTCGGAGGTTTTGAAGATAATAAAAATAAATATTATAATGAAGAATTATCAGGTAATAGAAAAGAAATTAAAGAAAAAAGACTAAATAAAACTACAGTTCTTCCGAAATATGTTGTATATGATTCTAAAATAATGATTACTATATTTCAAAATATTTTTAAAAAATTATTATCCTTAGATGTGCTGTATGATATTTCTATCATTAATATAGAAAATATAAATGCTATAGAAGAAAAAAATGCATGTGATTTTATAAATAAAATGTGTGAAGTATATTGTAATAAAATGTTATCTAAAAAAAGAAACCAAACTAATCTATTTATATAATTGTATAAAATATTTATTTATTTATATAATCTTTAAACATAATAAAAAAAATATATAGTATTTATATATTTTTTTTTTATTTATTGAATTAACTTAACAGTGAATAAAATATTTTGATAGCGCCTCTCTAAGAAAGTAATATAATTTAATTTATTTTTTTTATGTTAGTTTAAATTTGCGCGTGTCAAATTAAGTTTAACAGAAGAGAATATTTATTTAATTTATTATATATAAGTTAATTTAATTTTTTTTATCTGTTATATAGATTTATTAACATTTATTGATATTTATCTGTTTTAAGTACCAATTAATTTGATGCATATTTTATTAACATTGATTCAATATCATTTTTTGTAATATAAAATGTTAAAATAAAACGATTACAATCTATACAGTTTTTATTAGAGCATTTAATAGCTGAATATTCATCTATTCTTTCTTTTATTTTTATATAATAACAGTTTTCTTCTAAATTTGTTTTATATTTTTTAAAGAATTTGTCTTTTATTATTTTAAAAACATCTTCTTTAATTTTTTCATTTAACGGTGTTGTAATTTCCTCTAATATTTTTTTTTCTTTAATAATATAATCTAATATATTTTTGAAATCAGAAATTTCCATTATTATTTTTTTCTTTTGCTCATAGAATAATTTTAAATCTTCGTAGTTTTTTGTTGTTTTATCTAAAGATTTTAATTTTTCTTTAAAATATTCAGGAATATAGTCATACATATCTGAAACAAAAATTTCATTTTTTCTCTGTCTAATTATTAAACTTATTTCTTCATCAGAAATTTCTTCTATATTTTTGTTTGATATCAGAGATATTTGTTTTTGTATAATTTCATCAGTCATGTGATTTCTAAGTTTATTAAAACATTTAAAAATATAAAAATAGTATTTGTCTTTATTAAGAATTTTTTCTATTGCTTTTTTATATATACTATTAATTATTTTGTTAATAGTATTTTCATTTTTTATAATTTCTTCTTTTTTATTAATCATATCATCTAATGTATTATCACATGATATATCATTATTTTCTTTATTGAAATTAATAAGTTTAACATCCAAGATATCAGTCATTTTAAATAATAATCTAAATTAATACTAATCTTTAAATATTATTATAATAATATTCAAAAACATAAACATCATCGCGCGCATAGATATTTAAACAAAAGAATTATTATTTCTTTTTTTATTAAACTCGATTTTATCTTAATTTAATAATATATTATATTTTAGCTAAATCAATTTAACAGAAAAGAAAAAATATTTTATTTAGTATACTCCATATAAAGTAACTTAATTTAATTTATTTTTTTATGCTAATTTAAATTTGGCGCGTATTTGATTTTAGCTAAAATTAAATTGGCGAAAAATATTATTTCATCTATTTAATTAATAATAGCTTAATATTAATATAATGTTAATAAATCTACTACATTATATTTTTCTATTAATTTAGAAAAATATTTTTCAGATATTTTATATACAAATTTGCGTATTTTTGTATTTTTTTTTGCATCTTTTAAAAATTTTTCATATGTAGAACACATAATACTATTATATAAACCCGTTAAAATATTTATTAATTTACATATATAAATAACTGTTTTTTAACATTATTAGAAATATTATTATGGTAATCATTATAATAATTATAATAATAACAAAGATTATAGTTGTTGATAACATTATTATAATTAAAGTCTATTACATTATGTAGTGCAATTTTAAGTAAATTATTTAAATTATTTATTTTTTTGTTGTCATAATATTCTTTATCTCTGATTAAATATATATTTGGATTTTCTTCAGAATTTAATGAAAGATTTTTTATAATATTAATTAAAATGTAAACATCATTATACTTATATATATCATCAATATTCATTTTTTTTTCATCTTCTTTGTAAAGTAAAATATCATAAGTTCTTATTGCTTGTTTATAAATATCAGTAAATATTTCAATTGATTCTTTTTCATTTATGTTATTATTTAAAAGCATTAAACTATTAAATTCATTTTCGTTTAACTTTCTTATTTCAGATTCATCTTGATTAGGTAATATAATGTCATCATCATATATATGTGTTTCTTCTTTTAATATAAAATGAAAATAAAATATTTTCTTTTTATTTTTTCTTTTTGAAGCTATTCTAATATAAAATCCATTTTCTAAATTTCCATTTATGTTAATGTAGCTATTTTCGTTAAATCTAACTTCAAACGCCATTTTATTACTTATTTTAATTAAAAATCAAAAATAAAAACACATTAGTTTATTTAATTTAGCAGCAGATAAAATTAAATTTAAATTAACATAAAAAAAAATAAATTAAATTATATTACTTTCTTAGCGGTTATTTATTAAAATATTTTTTTATTAGTCCATGTAAATATAAATTAAATTATGTTATTCTTTAAGATGGCGCGTCATTAAATGTTTTTTTTGTTAAACTTAATTTGCGCAAACTTAAATTAACATAAAAAAAATAAATTAATTTATATTACTTTCTTAAAGGCGGCGCGCTATTAAATATTTTTTTCTGTTAAACTAAGACTTTATTTACATATTTGAATACTATAATATTATAAGTAATAAAATTGAATAATATCTAAAAAAATGTCTTATTTAAATGATTTTCAAAAAATAACTAAAGCCTTTAATGAAGAAAAACGTAAAAATACAAAATCATATAATGATTTTTACATAGCGGTCTAAATGAAAAATTTGCTTCTGAGTTTGATAGAATATATAATGAGCTTAAAAATTTTAAAATAATTTTAATAACAATGTTGAATATAAAAAACCAAAATATTAAAGAATCAGAAAAAACAAAAAAGGATATGATTTTCTTTGCAAAATTATAATATTACATAATTTTACTCCAAAAGAAAATAACTACTATAAAGCCATAGAAAAAGAAATCAATCATGATATAATAGAATGTAATGATAAAGGATGTAAAAAATGCAATGAACCAAAAAGTAGATCAAATTACACCCGAACAAGATACGCTCAAAGAATTTAACGCTCAACAAAACGCCGCCAAAAACATATTGACAAGTTTAGACTTGTTGAGAACAAACAATGATTATGACGACACCAAAATATCAGGAAACGACATTCGTCACATTCCAACCATTATTCAAAACGAATCAGCGCAATACCTCAACACTGTCGATTATAACAACTACTTACTTAAAATCACGCCTTCCTTAAGACACATGCAAGATTTTCATAATAACACCTACAACAAAGAACTTGTAGACACGGTTAAAGAAATAAACGATCTCACTTGGGAAAGATTTTTATAAAAAAAATAATTTATTTTATTTATTACTAAGTACTACTATTAAAAAAGTTTTTTTTGCGTTATTTTCTTTTCGACATGAACTCCCACAATTCTTTTCTTTTTTCTTCGTCCTTTCGCATAATGCTCGGCAATAGCTCTAAAATATTCTCCTCCACATCTCTTGGTTCTCCTTCTTCATCATTTCTCACAATCCATATTTCTCCTCTTATATCTTTCAATAGCGCAAACTTACGAACATGATAATTTTTTGACACATCCGTAGCATGCACATTATACAACACCGAATGGCGGGGAGAAATGCAAAGAAATTCTTCCATGCGGGGTATTTCTTTCACTTTACGAATCGAAGGTTTTTCTTGTTCACTGATCGGAATATACAAAACTCGAACCATTTCTATTATTTTTCTAATACGTTCTAACAATAAATTACAACAAAAACGACATTGTTTTAAAGTATGTCCTAAAACTTCGGATTCGTATCGTCCATTTAAGCTTGAAAAAAATTTACTTTTACAATAATGATTTCTCAGTAAGCGTTTCTCGTAAAAATACAAACCCAATAAAAACTCCGATAACGTAAATCCTTTTTCATTCTCATACATGCATTGCATCAAATTTTGCAAATCTTCTAACATAACTAGACTTTCCACATCTGTCGAATAGTTCATTTTAGTTAGATTAGAAATCCATTCGTATTTTTTTACTGAACCGCTATTTTTATTTTTAACCACTCTCGAGATTGCTTTTTTTAACACCAACTTTTCATTTCGGCTTAACCAATGTTGAATTTTTTTCTTCATAAAAAAAAATTTGAACCTTGCCACGCAGTGTTGATGACAACATTTGGAACGAAGACACCAACGAACCATCTTCCAGAGAAGTACAAGAAATATTTTAAATGTTGATGTATTTTAAATAAAGTTTATCGCTTAATTCCTTAAAAAATCAATCTTTTTTAGCTATGTTATTTCAGATAAAAAATAAACATCCGAATAACGCTGTTATCGATTGCGATTGTTTATTCAAAAGAAAAAACAAACACGTTCGCGTGAAAAGAATCGGTTGGGGAATTTTTGCTGGAATTTTAACAGCGATTGTATTGCATCAAATATTTGCTTAAAATAAAAAATGAACGTCGATGCCTTGTATGAAGAAAAAAAGAAACTGGTGAACACCTTAAAAAAAATGAGCTCGAATCAAACCCGTTTTAAAAACATTTTACAATGGCAAGATTTTTTCCGAGTTATTTCAAATTCAAAAATGGCTGCAATATGCCCCCTTATCGCCCTAAAAATAAAAGCTTCCAAAACAGCCATCAACACCATAGCTAAAGACTTGAACGAAAACAACAGCATGCAAACACTACGCATGCTCACCGAATGGATTCAAAAATATAAACAGTTTGAAAGGATCAACGTGAAACTATTCATTACCAACATCCAAGGCATCACTAAAAAAGACATTAAATCCATATTAAATAAAAAACAAAAAAATTACTAATTTAGCTGGAGACAATATAAATTTTATAAATTTTTATTATTACAATTATTCTATGGATAAACAGAAATCGGAAACGATATAAACGTATTCTTCAGTTCCGTATTCATTGAATTCGAAATGTTCCTCCAAAAAATTTTCTTCTATATCCTTAAGCTTATTATCATCATCGCGCTTAGAAATATAAACATCCTGTTTTTTTGTCAAAGTTATAAACTTCAAACTTTTTTCGTTGGAGTCCTCGCGATACTCTTCGATTTTTGCGCCAGGTGAAAACGACACCACGTGAGTAGAATATAACCAAATATTGATTAAATCTTTATCGGTCGAAAGATTATCAATATCGAGAAACGTAGGGTTGCAATGAATTCGATTTTCTGGAAAATATAAAACGCGAACCATTTTTTTTTTTACTGACTCTATATGACGTAAGGAAAACAATTTATAATGAAATTCGAACCTTTCGATGGTACGATCCAGACGTCATGCACTTAAAACTCGTTTCTATTTCCTCTCTACTGGGATTTAATTTAAAATGAAAAGATAAACATTTTTTACGTAAACACACCAAACTGTTGCAATTAGTGCAGAGAATTTTCACATGACCGTTATTCCTTTGGTGACACATTTTGCAAAAAACATCATAATACGTTTTAACTTTTTCTTCGTCATCCTCAACACACGGTATTCGCATTACTTTCAAGAAACAAAATTTGCAATATTCTCTAATCAATTGCTCTTCTAAAAATGTTTTTTGGCATTCGCTACACCTTGACCATTCCTCCATATTCCCAATCTTATAAAATATTTTGATCACGGATGCGACGCTAATAGAAATATGAAATCCGATCCTATTCATCGTACGATCTATCCATCATGCTCCAAAACCAGGCGAAATATAAATACATTTTCTCTTCATCGAAAGTCTAGTTTTGACTTTTTTATTTCTTTTATTGTCCTCTAGCTTTAACGATTTTTCTCCACTCGGTTTAACAACCATTTTTTTTTTCACCGTACAAACTGATATAAACACCTAGCGAAAATGTAACAATTTTTTATACGCATCTAAAACAAATAAAAAAAAAAAAATAGTCTCACATATCGGAAACAAATAGAAAACAGAAATTTGATACTTTCTATCGTACGATCTGCACTAGTGTGCAATTTTTTCGCTTTTATTTTTTCACCGCACTTAAATCACTCGCACTTTTACGACACTAACATATACACAAATATGAAAACTATTTCCTCTCTATACGGTATACTGCGCTTTTCTAGTTTTTTATCACACTAAATTTGACCGTTTTTACATTTTTTTCATACACCCGTTTGGAACCGTATTGGTTTAATCAACCGGTTGGGACAGCGAGACCATCGACAACAACACTAATATCGATTTTATTTTTAATTATTCCCTTCGACACTAGTATACTGAACCCGACAAAAACCGCATTCCAATGCACTAACATGGGCTTTTTCTTAGGTCATATGATTTTAAGGTTTTCGGTATATTGCACCTATCATCAAACCTTCAGCATAAGAAAAGGCAGCTTTTTTGAGAAATCCCACCTACAACTTTGGCAAATATTAGGATTAACTTACGTTTGGGGTAGAAGTGCAGGTAAGAGTCGGGGATTATCAATTAGCGATATAAGGCAAGAGCTTAACATAGGAAGCGATGACACCATTGTTGATTGGAATCAATTTTGCAGAGATATTTGTGTCTCATATTTCATCAATAACCCTGATCCAATAGGTTGTCCAGGGTGCATTGTTGAATTAGATGAATCTGTTTTCTGTCGAAGGAAGTATCACGTTGGTAGAGTAATCCCACAGCAGTGGATATTTGGCGGATATGGACCTGCTACTAAAAAAGGCTTTTTAATTCCCGTCCAAAATCGCGACTCTGCAACATTGATTCCAATCGTAAATCAACGGATACTTCCTGGCTCTATTGTCTGGAGTGATATGTGGGCAGCTTATAATGATTTGCAAGCTCCTGCATATTTACATGGCACTGTCAACCACACTCGAAACTTTGTAGAACCTCTGACTGGCGTGACAACAAATCGTGTAGAAGCTGTGGTGTCGAGCGAAAGCAAAAATCAAGTCAATGATGGGACCAACTAACCGTGAAATGATAGCTGACTATTTGTCTGAATATATGTGGATGCAGAGATTCCCCGAACATCGGTTTTTTCATTTTTGGGATCAGGTTGTGGCAGCGTATCCTGTTTGACTTCCTCGAAAGCTTGCTGTGTGCATTAAACGTTACTAGCATTATAATTCATGCCGAGGACTGGGTAAATCAAAAAAACGGCTATTTTCATAGCCACTTACATTCACTAAAACATTTTTGCAAAGAACATAAGGAATTCTATTTTTATTATTCGAAGGAAGTTTGTCTTTTCAATTACTCTTTCTTTATTATTAAAGATTTAATATTATCTGAGAATTGTCATAAAATCTCTTATAAATTTAAAATTCATAAAAAGGAATCATGTTTCGCAAGAGTAACACGCTTTATAGCTAGTTTTTCTGTCCGATTACACATAAGAAACGAAGCAAATGAGCTTGTACTAGAAAGTTTCTTATTTTAAGAGTATATTTTTTCAACTCTAATACTAAAAAGTAGTAAGAAAAAGTGAGAAAAAGTACATAAAATGAACTTTGAAAACATGTTATCACGTTTCATTGTCAGCTAAAATAGCTTGAATTCCATCACTGTCATATAATCCTAAGGTTTGTCCCTGAACAGAACACAAATTAGGAGATGTTCCTCGAACCTTAATAAAATAAGTTTCTTATCGGAAAGTAACTAAATACTAATAGTTTCTTAAGATTTAAGTACTACTTTCTTATTTTAAAAAAAAAAAAAAAAGTGTATACTCGAGGAAACTTAGCCGTTCATATTAAACCTAAAAAAGTTTTTTTTTTATTGTAAAAACCGGGCTGGCATTTTTTGCTTTTGAAAATAAAACCAACCGTAGAACTAGTTTTTTCAAGATGGCGAATATTAGAGATTTGTCGTATATTTTTGTACTTTCAACTTCAGATTAGAGCACTTTCCATTGATTTTGAGACCCATGTTTTTATACAATTCTTAATCAGCATAAAATTCTCTATCAGAATCAATCATAAAGATAGGGGGGGGGAGAAAGTCGAGTAGCGCCAACGAAGTCTGCCACGATATTCTAAGAGAATATATGGCCTACGCGCAAACATTATGGAACATTTGCAACAGTGCTTGAAGAAATAAATTACCAAAGTTAAATAATAGCGTTTTTAATCCATTTGTGATTACAAATATCTAAAACATTTGAAATCCCTATTTGCAATCCCTAATACATTTGAAATTTAAACATATATACGAAAAGATAATAAAAATCCACCTTATTAACCTAAATGAGACTCAAAACTTCCAATAAAATTTAAAATAACAACAGACCCGACTTAACCCCATGACCCTAAGGGTTAGGTTTAGGGTAAGGGTTAACCCAAACCCCATCGTTTGATTCAAAATCCCTAATAAACAATCATTATACCACGATAACACTTTTATATTCCTTATTTTACTACTTTATGTTGATAAATGAAGAAACAGAATAATTATTCAGAAACATTCGTTTTAGAATAAAAATACATACTAAAATTAAAAATTTGCGGGGGGTTTACTTGAGGTATTAGATATAAAAATAAAGTTTTAAATCCATACATTTTGCTAATAAACAATCTTAACTATTTTAAAAGTTACTTTATTAAAAAGTCACTAACAGAAATTTTAAACATATTTAATAAAAAAAAAACCTTATAAGATATTCTCGACAACTAATTTATAGCCCTTTCGACGTAATAAATAAAATGCAAATGAATACTCATATTCTTTTATTCAAAGTCTTCATTCTAACAAAATGAAAACCAGGCCGTGAATTCTTTGAAATGATTACTTTTATACAAAACATCATTTTTTAAAATTCTAACTACAGCATTTAAAAAATAAATGCACATGTATTAACTATTGTTGGTCCTTTTCCCACAGTACAACTTATCTTTTATATTGTGCCTCATCACGTAACACCCCAGCTATCAAAGTAACCTGTAGGAGAATCAGATTACTGATATCTAGAAATTTTAATTGATATTGATAAATATAAGTCCGTCCGGAATGTAGAACATATCGATGTTTATAATGGTGTTAACGATGTGCCTCACAGTGTTAACATTGTATAACTTATCATGCTACTACCTCAACTGCAATTCGCGTTCATTTTTTAAAGACTTTCGGGCTTTTTTTTCCCAACTTTTATTCGAGCTTATATTTTCGGGTTATTTATATTCGGCTTTATTTCTTCGGGTCTTTTCTCAGTAAATTTTCATTTTACATAATTTAAAGGTTTAAAATTTTTCCCAAATATTTTCATTACTTAATGACAAAATTTGAACTATAGAAAATGCGAGAAAAGCAACGTCAGCGAAGTATAAAAGAACGATCAACTAGATTTTGAAATGTTAAAAAAGAAACTTATAGAACGAAAAATCATCATCAACAGAATGAAGATCTAATAAAGATTTTATATTATCATCTAGAAATGAAGATATAGCGGCACTACTACATTCCCCCCCCCCGCCCCCATTTTTTTTTATCATTGATTATGATAGAAATATTATACTGATTCAGAAAAATGTAAAATTATAGACCTGAAAATCAACGGAAAGTGCTCTAATTCGAAGTCAAAGTTGTAAAAAATCTCACTAAAAACCCTTATATTCGTCATTTTGAAAATAATAAGTTAATGATCTTTTTGCTGAGAAAAGGAATACATTAGTAGCATGGTTTTTATGTTAAAAAAAGTCGTAAAAGTATGTTTATCTATTTTTTGAGGCAATGAAAATAGCCGTTTATTAATATATTAGAGAATAAACTTTATTGCAAGTAATGTACTTTTGTAATAAATATTAAAAAAGAGTTCAACAGTTTTTTTTCAGGTGTATGTTTTTATTATTTTCTGAATCAGCATAAAAATCCCTAACATAAATAATCATAAAAAAAGGTGGAGGTGGGGAAGGTGGAGGAACTGCAGTAGCGCCGATTTAGCTTAGCTCGGGCGTCTTGAAAAAATTTTTGTTTCAAGACATTACAATACGAGATCTCGAAATGACGCTGAGTTTCAAGAATAGTTTCGATGGAGATATGGTTTTTACAACTTTCAAGAATTTGTTTCGAGGTTTTACGAGAAGTATCAAGATTTTCGATTGAGAATTAGCCACTAATATTCCCTTCTCAAAACATGACAATATTACGAGAATAACGAGAAAATTGACGAGATTTTAAATAGTTTCCGATGTTTTTCGAGATATTACGAGACAAGGTTTTTTAAAAATGGTTTAACCTTACTCTGATATGACTTACGTCAATTGTAAATTACTAAAATAATGCTGAATAATTGTAACTTAATTTACCTCTGCATACTTTTTATTTTATTTTTACAGATGGTCTAATATTTTGAATTTGTAGGGGCTTTTCTAAAAGGATATCAGAAAAGGTTTCGCAACTTTAAGTTGTGGAAAACAGCTACTATAAATTAAATAACATTCCCACCTTAACCCGTATTACGGGTTGCTTATTGCTAATAATAATAATAATAATAATAATAATAACAATAATAACAATAATAACAATAATAATAATAATAATAATAATAATAATAATAATAATAATAATAATAATAATAATAATAATAATAATAATAATAATATAATAATACTAATAATAATAACAATAATAACAATAACAATAATAATAATAGTAATAATAATAACAATAATAATAATAATAATAATTATAATAATAACAACAACAATAACAATCATAATAATAATAATAATAACAATAATAATAATAATAGTAATAATAATAATTATAATAATTATAATAATAATAATTATAATAACTAGCAAAAAGCCACCCGTACACACCTATCCAAAAATGGTCCCAACCTCAATTTTGAAGACCGAAAAAACGACCGATGGGGCATTAATCTGCAATGTCTCAGATATCACAAGATGAAAAAATTAAAATCTAATCTCTATAGCCAAAGGAGTAAAACACATTTAAAGTTTATAGCAATTTGCGCAACTCATCGCACTTGGAGCCCCGTCGTAAATCTATTTTGTTTTTTTTTTCACCTTAGGGTTATGGAGTTTTTAAAAAATATCAAAAACTCTTCACAAATATGTGTTGGCTATAACCTAACTAAAAATCAGCTCTTTAACACTTGTGGTTTGTGTACAGGGACCTAAAGTATAGGGTATGGCACTAAAAGCCTCTTTAAAAAGAGACAACGGATGCTTAACGTTTTTATTCTAACCTTATTATCGACTATGGAAGTTTCAAAATTTAATAGAATGAAGCCTTGGCATTTATCTTTCAGGCAAAAGAAGTAAAAGCAAGATATCTTTTATCTGTGCAAATACATAGCTATTAAAGTAGGAATCTCGCCTTTGAAAAAACAGCCAAAATATAGCAGCTTTTTGTGGTTTTTATGCTTTTTAAAGATTCAAAGTTACATCAAATAACTAATTTAGTAACAACATCATGTCACTAGTGGATATGGGATTCTATGGTTGTTAGACTTCACATTTGTGTGTGCTTTGTCTGCAAAAAGAGTGCTATTTTTGTCCAAGTTTGCATAAAATATGGGGAAGAAAAGACAGTTAGAGGCATTTTTTCTAATTATTCTGAATTTAAAACACATAAAAACCTCTTTATATTTTAGTTGTTAAACCCACAGGTTTGCTTAGTTGTTTTTGTTTAAAATGAGTGAACAAATATTGGATATAATAAAAACTTTTTTTCATATTGTTAAAATTACTTTACAATCTTAAATTCAAAATTAATTGGAATTTATAAAATAATTTCAAAGTTAATTCTAGAATCAATTTTTTTTTATTTAAATCAAATATGTCTAATCTTGTGGTTTTTTTTCTTGTATTGAAGTATCTCCTAAAATCTTTCATTGCTTTGGCCAAGTTTTTTTCGACTATTTAAAAATGTGTAAACAAATGTTTCTTATATCTGGAAAAAGCATCAAAGTAATTACATTTAAGCAGTCAACAGTCTAAACAACTAAAAAGATTTTTTATCAACACAAGCTTGTACTGAATTTTTTTTTCAAAGATCAATTTTTTAAGCACTGAAAAGCTATATAAAAGAAAAACTCACCAAGATTGTCGGCAATCTGTATGCTTCTTTTGTTTTTCAAAATGTGACAGGCGTATTTCTGATTTCAATAAAAAAAGAATACTAGGTATTTTTTCTGGAAACTCCATTGATTTTAAGGATGATAGAGTTCCATTGGGGATATGCAATTCCTGCAGAGCAATGGTACAAAAGCATGGCAAAGGAGATAGAAACTTGCCTCTTCCCAAGCTTCATGACTTTAACAAGTGATTATTAGACCACAGACCAGAGGGTTTGATTCTTGTAATTGTTTAATTTGCCAGGTTGGCCTACTAAAAGGACATTCTACAAAGCTCACTTTTTCAACCGATCAAGATTTGAAAGAATCATCAAGTAGCTTTGATAAACTATGCTCAAACTGTCTCAGTGCAGTCAAAAGAGGAATAACACATAATTGTTCACAAGCCACCATGTTTGAAAATTTAAAAAAAACGATAGCAACTGAATCCAGAACTTCTGAAAAAATTGCGTCCTCTGCAGTAACTGAAAATGTATCTTCTCCACAGGCCACTATTAGGTTGAGCAGAGAAAGAGGTAGAGCTTTAACAATCACTCCAGGTCCCTCCAGAGCTCAGTGCATATCAAGAACTTCTCTAAATACTTTGGACATGATTCAAGTTCAAATCAATACTGGTCTTTCAAATAAAAAGATGCAAGAACTGGCTGTAACATTAAACAAGACTACAAATTCAAAAACTGTTGAAACAAAATTTAGGGAAAATTTTACAATGGCTGGTCGAAAAGTTGAAAGTTTATTCAAACTTTCCAAAATCTCACTTACAAGGCCATCAACAAAAACTGATTATTTGGCAAAGGTTGTTCACTGCAAGAGTTTAGGGGATTTTTATAACACAATTCTCAGAGTTAGAGGAACCACTTCACCGCCTCTCATCAAACTAGGTATTGATGGTGGAGGAACTTTCCTCAAGTTCAGCTTGATTGTTATCTCCAATGGTGGATGTCAAAATGCCAAAACAAGTTCAGCCTTAAATGACAAAAGCTTACTGACTATAGAACATGGGAAAGTAAGAATTGCCAAGCGTCAGCTACTTGTTGCTGTTTCTGAAAATGTTTCAGAAACTTTTGAAACTTATGTCAAAAAAATTTTAAGTTTATTTGGGAAAATTGATGCGCCTTTCTTTATTGCATGTGACATGAAGTAAGCCAATATCATCTGTGGCATTCAGTCTCACTCAAGCAAGCACCCTTGCTGTTGGTGTGATATTAAATCTAGTGACCTCAAAGAACAGGGAACTCCAAGAAACTTCAAATCCATTAGAATGCAATACAAAGCATTCATTGAGAAAGAGAATGGAAAAATGTGTGTAAAAGATTTTCATAATGTTGTTCAAAACCAATTGTTTGACCAAGAAGATCTCAAACAAGTTATTGAGTTTATTCCCACAATGGAACTTCACCGTCTCCTTGGAATTGTTACAAATTTTTGCTAAAGATATGGCCTAAAGGCAAAGATTGGCCATTACTTCTCAAATTGAAATTACAACCTTATCATGGTGGAGAGTTTGTTGGGAATGATTGTCATCAGCTTTTGAAAAATACGGATGTTTTGCAAAAAATTATTGAAAGAGAAAAGGCAGACCATATGCTTCGTTTTGTGAAAACATTCCAAAATTTTAAGAGTGCTGTTAGCTCCTGTTTTGGAATGACATTAAATACTGAATATGTTCAACATATCAAAGACTTTAAGAACAAATATCTTCAACTCCCAGTTTCAGTCACCCCAAAAGCCCATGCAGTGTTCTACCATGTTCCTGAATTTATTTCTTTAAAGGATTGGGCATTTTTAGTGAGCAATAAACAGAAGCCTTACATTCAATCTTCAGTGCTCAATAGGCTAGGTACAAAAGAAACCCTGATCACCCTCGTTAGGAAGGCCAGTTACTGAAATGTATTATTGACTATAAGAGCAAGCATCTTTGAATTAGATTTTTTAAACAAAAACTTTTTTTTTAAGCAGTTAAACAGTGATTTCTAGAATTTCGTTCTTGTGTAAAATTTTTGTTTATATTTTACACTGTATCAATTTATTTATATTTTCATAAAATATCGTAAGTTTACAACAAATTAATCAGAAGTATATATCTTATTTTGCAAGCACTAAATAAAAAAATCTCAACAGCAATTTGAAGAAAAAGTAATACACATCACAACACCACCATAATTATTTTTTAAAGGAAATCATTTCATGTCTGTATGTGTTTTTACAATGGGAGAAAAAGTTTAAATGGGATTTTCATATGTTTGATATCTTGTTAAAACCTATTTCAGTAAAGATATATTTCTTTTTTAAATTAAAAAAAGTTGCCATTATTGTGTGTATTTCCAATATTTGTTCACTCATTTTAAACAAAAACAACTAAGCAAACCTGTGGGTTTAACAACTAAAATATAAAGAGGTTTTTATGTGTTTTAAATTCAGAATAATTAGAAAAAATGCCTCTAACTGTCTTTTCTTCCCCATATTTTATGCAAACTTGGACAAAAATAGCACTCTTTTTGCAGACAAAGCACACACAAATGTGAAGTCTAACAACCATAGAATCCCATATCCACTAGTGACATGATGTTGTTACTAAATTAGTTATTTGACGTAACTTTGAATCTTTAAAAAGCATAAAAACCACAAAAAGCTGCTATATTTTGGCTGTTTTTTCAAAGGCGAGATTCCTACTTTAATAGCTATGTATTTGCACAGATAAAAGATATCTTGCTTTTACTTCTTTTGCCTGAAAGATAAATGCCAAGGCTTCATTCTATTAAATTTTGAAACTTCCATAGTCGATAATAAGGTTAGAATAAAAACGTTAAGCATCCGTTGTCTCTTTTTAAAGAGGCTTTTAGTGCCATACCCTATACTTTAGGTCCCTGTACACAAACCACAAGTGTTAAAGAGCTGATTTTTAGTTAGGTTATAGCCAACACATATTTGTGAAGAGTTTTTGATATTTTTTAAAAACTCCATAACCCTAAGGTGAAAAAAAAAACAAAATAGATTTACGACGGGGCTCCAAGTGCGATGAGTTGCGCAAATTGCTATAAACTTTAAATGTGTTTTACTCCTTTGGCTATAGAGATTAGATTTTAATTTTTTCATCTTGTGATATCTGAGACATTGCAGATTAATGCCCCATCGGTCGTTTTTTCGGTCTTCAAAATTGAGGTTGGGACCATTTTTGGATAAGTATGCGTAATACGGGTTATGGTGGTCTGTTACTTAATTTATAGTGGCTGTTTTCCACAATTTTTAAGTGCAACACCTTAACTAATACCCTTTTAGGGTATTAGTTAAGGTTTTGCCCTTAAAATTGTAAAGATTAAACCATCTGTAAAAAGAAAATAAAAAATTTGCGGAGGTAAAATAATTTACCAATTATTTAACATTATTTTCGTAATTTACATGACATGAGTCATATCAGAGTAGGGCAAAACCATTTTCCTCTACATTACATAATTCAACATATTGCGTTTTTAGTTACTAACACAAAATAATAACGCATCAACATGCTTTAAATTGACAAAAAAATAAATCGGAAATATTGTTATATTTTTATATCATGTAGTTTATTTAATCACATTAACGTAAAACGAACGTAATTTATACTTGATTTATTAATTATTTAGTAGCTACTTCTTACATGTTTCTTTAACAAAGGAAATTGACTTTAATACCTTAAATACACATTACTTAATAAATTTATAAAAAATAACTAAGCCATTGAGTACAAATACGTTGCGAACTAAAAAAAGTTAATTTACAATCAAACATGTGTATAACAAACTTAAAAAATGTAAACTTTCATCTTTTATATTGCATTAATGCGTCATACGATAAGCCTAAATAAAAAATTGTAAAATATACGTAGACATAGAATGAAGAGAGAGGGAGAGAAAGAAAAAAAAAAACCAAACAAACTGAAAGACAATATACCTGAGTTTCAGTAAACTGTTGTTGTACTTAAGCTACTGTCATGCAGCTTCTCGGTTTTGTTTTATGACGTTATTTCATGTTGGCTCTTAGTAGAATTTAGTTTAATTTAAAAGACATTACAATAGATTTGAAATACTAACTAAAAAACAAAATAACCAATGCTTCAAATAGCCAAACAATAAATCGATAAAAAAAGATAAAATGAAATTGAGATATAAATAAATTGCATTTATATAGCAAAACATATTGACTTGGTTTATAGAAAATTTTAAAAGCAGAGAGTTCAATAAATTAAACTACCAATGAATTATTTTTAACAAAATATTGTTATATTATGAAGAATGTTTTATTATAAAGAATGTGATTTTATGATATCATGTTATGCTGATTGAGTAATGGTTCAAGTTTACTATATCTAAGTTTAATTAATAAGTTTAATTGGTAAAAACAAAATTTTAATTAAAAAAGACAAAAACAAACCATATAAACAAAATATTTTATTAAAGAAAATTAATAAAAAATTACAATTATAAAAAAAAAGTGAAAAAAGCGGCAACAAAAAGGTTATAAATATCATCACTGATAGAAGACATTTACAACCTTTTGGTTGCTGTTTTTTCTTCGGTGTCTCCCAACACCCCGGTATGTATGGGCCCTCCATTTAAAGGATGGCTCATCTATACCGCTATTGGTACACCACTTATTAAAGGACCTCTCCGAGAGAGGTCCTGGGTGTTGGGAGCGATATCTTTTGTATTGCTCAAAAGTTAACGGATCTAAAATTACAAATAGAAGGATATAATAAAAATTAAAAATATTTGCAATTTTATATAATCAAAATATAAAGTATATCCTCACCATTTCCACAGGATGAAGAGGATGCTAAAAATGTTTAAAAAATAAAAACAATAAAAAAATAAAAAAGAGTTAAACTGTTAAAAAATTTAATCTTAATAAAAATGAGTAAAATGCGAAGTTGAAAGATGTCATATTTGAATTTATCTAAATAATATTAATAAATTAAATAATTCTTTCACCTATAACACATATTTCTCCAGAAAAAATACTTAAAATTTAAAACACAGTCCTACCAGTTGTACTTCTACCATACACTAAAGATAAAAAATATACCTCAAAATAATTGATGAAATAATATTGACATAAATATATTATAATTTTTTTTACCTAATCCCTTCATTTCCTCCATAAAGTTGCCTAAAGTAAGAAAAAAGACAACTGAAGCTAAAACTAATAAAAAGTAAACTAAATTTGACTATAAACTAAACCAAAAGTATAAACTAAGATAAACTTTAAATCTTAGTATCTGTACCTCAGAAGACAAAGGTTGATTGTCCAAAAATAGCTTTTCACTTTTTTTTCATCTAATCCCTTCATTTCCTCCATAAAGTTGCCTAAAGTAAGAAAAAAGACAACTGAAGCTAAAACTAACAAAAAGTAAACTAAATTTGACTATAAACTAAACCAAAAGTATAAACTAAGATAAACTTTAAATCTTAGTATCTGTACCTCAGAAGACAAAGGTTGATTGTCCAGAAATGGCTTTTCACTTTTTTTAATTTTTAGTTTTTATTTTTTTTCAAAAATATATTTAATTTGCTTCAAGAAAAATTAAATAAAACACGAAAAAATAACAAATTTAAACATCAAGAATAAGCCACAAAAGACTAATTATTTTACTATTTTCACTCTCCTGGACAATTTCTACAATGTGACAACTGACCTTGGACTTTTGAGTTACAGAGATATATGCTTCATTTATTTAACTATAATAATCATAATCATATAATTTATACTTAGTTTTTTTTCCAACTCTCCTAAAAGAAAAAATAAAATAATGCTTAAGTACTTGAAGTTTTAAAATTCCAGTTACAGTACAAATAAACAAATTCCTGTTAGCAAATATCTAATAGCAAAAAACACTGACTTAATTCTTCCTTGACTTCGGTATCTAAATAATCAAAGCACTTAAATGTATAGACGGTAAAATATCTACTTAACTTTTTAAAAATAAACTCATTTAACTAATGTAATTAATAGCATTATTAGCTCTTTCTTTATCAACTAAAGAAAATAAATCTTAATTAAACTTACTTGATATAATATAATAAAAAGCTTTCTTATTGAGAATTTTAAATTTCTTCTCTTTATTTCTGACAATTTTAAGTAGGACCTAAGTTCTTGGGCTTATCGTAAAAATTATAAAAACCTACTATTTTACTTTAAAGTCAACAACGTTTTTTTAAAAAACATTTTAGTTACTTTTTAAAAAAATAAATCCTTTAAAATTACTATCTCTCTCCACATTGTTGCCAACTAAACAGAAATACAAACAATTGATAGTGAATTTTCACTATGGTTGTAGGTTAAGTAGATTAAATCGATCTTTGATCTATTCAATCGGCTCTAACTGTTTACAACCTTATCATTAAACTATATTTATTTTCTACAACCTGGTGTAATTTAACATAGATATTTTTTAATTATAAAATATTTAAGATTATAAGATTTTAAAAATTTAACATAGATATTTTTTAATTATAAAATATTTAAGATTATAATATAAGATTTTAAAAACCTGAAATTTTAAACCTACTTCAAAAAAAAAAAACACATTAAAAATTTTTTTTTTTCCTTTTTAAAACTTACTTTCTTCAATTATACTGTTGTCATCTAAACAGAAAAGCAAACAAATATTGAATTCGATTCTTTCTTACACCTCTTTAATTACTTCAATATTAAAATATATGTTTAATCTTTGTGGATTGAATTAATTCACATAGATTTTCGTCTAAACCAATTTATTATTGTAAAGTTAATTTAAATCAACAAACACAAAATAACTGCAATTGCAACATTTCATTATAACAAAAGGGAACAAAACTTACTTCTTAGTAATTCAGCGACTAAAAATAAACATATCTTTAAGAACTAACTACCTAACATAATACGAATCAGTAACATGACACACATCTAAACAAATACAAACCTTCATCGACGATTTGGGACATTCTATCAATTCGATATAAAAATAAAAAGGAAATATGATAAGAAACAAATTTAATATAAAAATAGACATATTAAGATATAAGAGTATGTAAAATCAAGATGACCTTGTTGTCATAACAATAACAATTTATAAAATTCTCTCCTTTCTTCTCAGCTTTTACAACTTATATATATTTTCCAAATTAATTGTGTACAATGAATTTCTTTACAATGAATATATGACGCACGCACAACGCTCCTTCTGATGCGCGATACAATAATGCAATTTTTACGCTAATTACAACACAGAATATAACCTATTTGAAAGATATGATAAGATGTAATAGAACAGATATAATAGAAACGTGCTTTTTTAAATAACTGGAAATTCCAATCTCAAAATTCCAGAACAGAAGAAAAACTAACAGCGCACAAACAAAACCTGTCCTTCACTAAGCGTAACAAAACAACCAAGAGTAACTAAAAAGTAAAAGCGCATTTGTTTTTAGCATTACATCATTACAAATTACATTACGGTTAGCATATTCAATTAATTACATTTTGTTTAGCAATTTTAATCAATGCCTAAAATAACTCATCAATGCGTCTAACTCATTACGCAAATAATTAGTTTATTTACTAATATGTGCAGTAAACATATCTGGACATGAGAGCCAATTTATCTCAACTCCATTTTTTGTGAATGAGTAAAATACAAATTTGATATTTATGTCGTATATTCCGTCTGGGCCATATTGCTTTCTTATCGTTGTTTATTGCTGTTTAATAGGAAACCACAATCGATTAAGTCTTAAATCCCTTTTATGAGCCAAAAAATCTTAAAATAGTATTTTTACTGTACTATCACATTTAGCTTCCAAATATGTTTCAAATTGGCTTTAAAGGTTACGTAACGTAGCCTTTAAAGCAAATTTGAATCATTTTTGGAAGCTAAATGTGATAGAACAGTAAAAATAGTTTTTAACCTGACATACTTTCATGTCTGTTAACCAAGCTGACCGCACCCGGGTCTTGTTAAGTCTGTTCAACAGACCATTTTTATATTGTGGCCTCTTTGTTTCAATAGTTTTTGGTAAACGGTAATTTGCTACCATTTACTAAAAATTCCTTTTGTTACTCGAAATTTAATTCTCTTAAATATTTTGACACTAATAAAGGACCTCCCTTCCCCGTTTTTGCTTTAATGGTGGCCAGGAGAATAGTTATTTTCATTAAGAGAAATCAAGTTTTTGATGAAGACCTTTTACCAAAATAATAAAATGTAAAACAATGGTTTCCATGTAAAAGAGTTTTTCTTTTTAATATATATAAATATTTAGGATGTATAAGAATTTAACATATATAAGAATTTTTTCTTTCCTCAAAAGTGTTTCAAATGCAAACTAAGCTAATTAATTAGTTAAACACCTTATAAAATTTAAGTAACTCGATATTCGACAAATGCGCAAAACTACCATATTCATGTTTTTTAAAGGTTTTTAGTTGCGACCCCCGGTTTAAAAGGATCCCCCAAATTAGGTACAACAAATTATTAGAGATAAAATAGAGAAAATTTTAAAATAATTGAACTAATTGCATATATTTATATCATTTTAACTGACAAAAGTTTACAATAAAAAGAAATCAGCGTCAATCGTAAATCTTAAAGAAAAAAAAAAAAAAGGAATTATGATACCATAATTACACAAAAAAAAAAAACACCACATAAAAACTGAAAATCAATTTAACTATTTATAGTAACCTATTTTGAAATAACAGTTCTTTTTAAACATGAAAATGTAACTATAAAATCTATTTCGAAGTACAAAAGGATTAACAATTCTAAAAAAAAAAAAAAAAAAAAGTCAAATTAAGATATAAATTTCTTTTTTGGCATAATGATGCCTTGGCTTTTAGTAAATGAACAAAAGAAAAGTTTCAATAATGAAACTACCTATTATTCATTTTTAACAATAGACACCAACGTGAAGGTAAGCCAAGTAGTCTATCAACACAAAACAGCACAACAATAACACATAACAATAGAATATTTACACCCTTGATCCTAAAATCCAGCGAAAATAACAAAACAAATTAAAATATGAAAAGGAAAATTAGAAAACCAATTTAAAGTTAACTATATATTCATCTTTTTACTGAACATATAACTACATAAAAGTATATTTGTTTTTACGTTCAATATTAGTTATTCAATTACTTCAAATTTAGGACATTAAAACACCCTACATTTAAAGATCAAGGTTGCATACTCTCTCATACACATTACGCTAAACATTAACAGACATTATTATGTGTTTCCAGAATAATTAAAAAAGGCTAGACAACACCTAGCTCTAAAGCAGTAACACCGCCTGGCACTAAATGCTGCCAAGTCACACCTCTGCTATAAGTGCACCGCTTGGCTAGCAAGATTATCAATCTTGCTCAACATAATGCCAAGTCACACCACTTTGAAAACATGGAAACAACATAATTTAAACATATATACGACTATAAACAAATATGGTGGTATATAACACATATAAACACATTTTATAACAATATTAAATGACAGATATATTTATCAAAAACTATGAAAAAAAAAAATTAAAATAATAAATAAAGTTATACATACAAAATATGCTCACAACCTAAAAACAGTAAATTTTCGAAATGAAAATCTAAAGACTATAAATTAAGAACATTAGAAAATATAACATTATTTGTGTAACACTTTTCACCTACCATACCTTGAATGAGATGTTTATCAATTTTGAAAAACAAACTATTAAATGCTCTAGTTCTTGAACATGCAACATATAGTTGACCATGAGAGAAACACGGTTTTTTGAGATATACCCCAACTCTATTAAATGTTTGACCTTGACTTTTGTTAATTGTCATTGAATAAGCCGATCTGACAGGAAACTGACGACGTTTTAGAACAAAAGGTAAATTAGAATCTGATGGAGCCAATTGAATTCGAGGAACAAAAACCCGTTTACCACCAGAAACACCTGTCAAAACCTCTGCATCAATATAATTATTTTGAAGAGCACAAACCTTCATTCGAGTACCATTGCATAACCCAGCTTTGAGATCTAAATTTCTAAGTAGCATAACTACACAACCAATTTTCAATTTTAAACAATGAGGTGGCATACCTGAAGGAGTTAAGCTGTTCAAAAACTCAACAGGAAAGTTATTTCTTTCATTAGGGTCATCAGTATCAATTTGATCAGCACTTAAATAAATTTTTACCTCACCCGGCAGACATTCAAGCACTTCTTCTTTGATTGATAATGAATCAAAATTGGTTGGTGTTAAAATCACACGTTTTGAATAATCATTTTGATCAGCATCTCCAAAAATCTTTTCAACAATCGATTCATTTTCTCTAATAATGCACTGATTTGGTATTTTAATGCATCCTTTAGAAGGATCCTCTTCTTTGACAGGCATTGTTCCATTCTCAAGTTTTAATAGCCATTGGGAAAATTCACCTTCCCCATCTTGTACTCTCATATTTTCAGTTAATGCAAACTTCTGCACCCATTGCCAATGCAAAGAACATTTTATACACGAGTCCACTATTTCAGCTGGTTGTCCTCTTTTCACAACAGGCAGAATTTGCCTAAAGTCACCACCAAAAAGAATGATTTTTCCTCCGAACGGATAGTTGTTGTTGCAAATATCTTTTAACAACCTATCAATTGCATTTAAGGCATGTTTAGGTATCATGGATGTTTCATCAAGCAAAAACAAACTAACTTGTCTTAAAAAATCCCCGTGCATAGAGTTAGGAGTTACATTACATGTGCTATTATCTAATATTGGAACAGGAAGTTTGAATAAGCCATGCAATGTAGATCCATTTGTAAGAAGAGTTGCTGCTATGCCAGTCCATGCAGCTGTAGCAGATTTAAAGCCCCTACTTATGGTTTCAGCAATCAAATAATTATAAGTAAAGGTTTTTCCACTACCAGCTGGTCCATCCATGAAAAACAATCTAGAATGTTGATTTTCTACACTTGGTTGCTCATTCAGTGCAGCAAGAATAGCATTACATACATTTAATTGATTGACATCAAGCAACAGTCTCATTCGATTGGCTTCGTCAATAGATTGTTGAACATTTTCATTAAAATTTTCTAGATTTAAGCCTATAAACTCATCAATAACAGGCAGATTGTAATCAGCCAGCGTTTTACCACTTTGATTAATAATCTTCTCAATTTGATGAAGAGTAGCTTGTTCAGCTATTAGAAGAGGGACTGAGCGGTGAATGAAATCTTCCATCATAAAAGCTTTGTATGTATTCCAGAGATGTAAAGGATTGTCAGGTTCACAAAAGGTCAAAATAATTGAAAACAACTGTCTAATTTGCTTTGGCATATGTGTTAAAACCGCCTCAGAAAGAGTATTCTGCCATTCAGTGTCATCTTGCAACAAACCTTTCAAAACACATGCTTCACGAAACGTTTCAAGGACAATACCATAAACAGTACGCACATCCTCCCAAGATATTGCTCCTTTTACTTGCAAAAGTAACAGTCTAAGAAAAAACAATTCTCCAGTTGGATTAACTTTATACATTCTTACTATCACCTTATCACCACCCCTTTGTTTAATCTTCCATTTACAATGTTTGTCATCAAATACAAAGTGATAAGGAATGTCTACATACGAATAGCAATGTGCTCTTTCATTTTCAGTATTTAACTTAAACCATGCCGTTAGGTGCGTATCACGTTGAGCTGCACGATCTTAAGCCATTTGTTCTGCTCCTTCTCTAAAATACACTAACTGATTTTTAGGTAGATGAACTTTAAGGCGTATAATAGTGTGTGACATGACTTATTGGATACTCAAAAATTCGCCACAATGCTTCAGGTACACTAACATAACGACAATCTAAAAAAGTGTTTACTTCATCATGATTAATTTGTTCACTTATTTAAATATTGGCACAGTTGTGACCCTTGTATATGTGTTTGTACAAATATTTAACAGCCTTAACAGACATGCAAGCTTCAACATTAATGTGAGCTTGATATTTCTTTGATAACCATGGATTGTAAGGTACCACCCAGCGGTTATCTACATTGTCACCTTTAATATTTATAACCAAACCATTATCACGACGTCTATATTTTTTTTTTTTTTTTTTTTTTTTTTTTTTTTTTTATTTTTTTGTTCTTTAATCTTTATAAACTCGTAATATATAATACAATCTTTACAGTTTAAGTATAGTTAAAAATCACAAGATTACGTTATAACAAATATTATATGAAATAAAACTGTAAAGTGTTAGATTACTTCAAAGAACGCGGGAAACTTGCAGAAGACCGATGGTCTTGTCATCAAGAAACCGCTTTTCGTTATTAATATTTTTGGATACTTCAATTTAAAATAAATTTATATTTAAAAAATCATGTCATCAGTTTCGACAGAATGAAAGTAAAAATGCAAAAAACAAAGAATGCAGACAAAACAAAAAAAAAAAAAAAAAAAAGAAAAAAAAAAAAAAAATTTTTTTTTTTTTTTTTTTTTTTTTTTTTTTTTAATTTTTTAATTTTATTACAATACACATAAATATAAGTAGGTACACGATTTGCTAAATAGGTAATATAAAGTCGTTTTTTAATATATAGTGTTGATAAATAAAAATTTATTTATTTATTAGTGTTGATAAATAATATAATTTATTACTGTTGTTGTTGTTGTTTGTTTTTGAGTTATTTACAGTTTTTAGAGTTATTAGAGTTGATATTGGTTTCGGAACAAAGTTAGTTTTATATATAGTTTTGAATGTTTTAGGCTTAATAAAAGTTCATAAAGTTGTTAGTGTTTAAAATAAGATCTTTTAATAATGTTTTCAGAGTATTTAAGTTATTCGATTTTTCCAGTTGGGTATTTTTGGATACTAATTTGTTATATAGACAAGGACCACGGTACGAAATAGAAAAGCGCGAGAGAGTAGTTTTTTGGAAAGGTACTTTGAAGTTTCCCGTTCCTCTGGTATGGTATCTATTGTTGCTATTTTGAAAGAAATTCTTTGAAAAGTGAGAAGGAACAAGTCCAAGTTTATATTTGAGCATAAATAACAAATTTTGGAATATATTGATTTGATATACATTTAATGCTTTCAAATTTTTTAATAGTGGCTCAGCATGCGAGAGTCTATCCTTATTAAAAACTATTCTTGCAGCATGTTTTTGTTTTCGATATAGTGTGGTTAGTTTGGATCTATGTGTACTCGCCCATGCAACATTAGCGTATATGTAGTAGCTTTGTATGAACGAGAAGTATAAGAACTTTAAATTATCAGGAGACAGTATAGAACTTGCTTTGTAAAGGATACCAATGTTTTTTGATATTTTAGTATTTAAAATATCTATATGTGATTTCCAAGAGATGTTCTCATCAATAAGTATCCCTAGAAATTTAGTTGCTCGGGTTCTCTCTATTTCTTTATTATCTATATTTAACGAAGGTAAATCGGAAGGTATTTTTATAAAGTTAGGATGAAAAAGAATGTATTTGGTTTTTTCTGTGTTTAGCGATAATTTGTTAGATTTTAACCAACTGTTTATTTTTTCAAGTTCAGTATTTGTAGTTTCATAAAGTTCTGTAATAGATGAGGATGCATAAAATAAATTAGTGTCGTCTGCGAACATTATGACATCCAATTTACTCGAGGCTTTAGGAAGATCGTTTATGTATATTAAAAACAAAAGAGGTGCAAGAATGGAACCTTGGGGGACACCGTATTTTATTTTGAGTAATTTTGAAGCTTTTTTTTTATGAGCAATAACGCATTGTTTTCTGTCTAGTAAAAAATTTTTGAACCAGTTTAGTGCAACACCTTTTATCCCATATTTTTCCATTTTCCTAATTAAAATAGCGTGATCTACTGTGTCAAACGCCTTAGATAAATCAACAAAGACTCCAAGGACGTATTTTTTGTTTTCAAAGGAGTTATTTATATTATTAATAAGATCTAGAATTGCGTGGTCGGTTGAATGTTGCTTTTGGAAGCCAAACTGTTTTTCATTTAGGATTTTGTTATTTGTTAGATATTTATACAGTTTATTGTATATTACTCTCTCCAAAAGTTTTGAAAATACAGGTAGAACTGAGATTGGTCTGTAGTTATTTAGTGTAAATGAATCTCCGGTTTTTAATATTGGTATTACCTTAGCTATTTTTAATTTATTCGGTACAGATCCTGTAATAATTGAAGATTTAAATATTTCATATATTGGTTGTTTTATCACTGAAAACACATTTACAACTATATAGCTACAAATGTCGTCTATCCCAGGAGCCTTATACGTCTTAAGTGAGTTTTTTGCAATTTCTAGTTCTTCATGGTTTAGTCCAGAGAAAATATTTAAACAGAGATGTTGGTTTGTGATATAGGTTTCGAAGGAGATATCAGGGCATTGAATATTTGAAGCCATGTTAGGGCCTATGTTTGCAAAAAAGCTATTAAAGTTTTCAGCGATAGAATTTTTGTCGATATATTCAGTTTCATTAACGATAATTTTATCAGGTAAATCATTTGATTTTGTATGGTTTTTACCTATTATTTCTTTCAATATGTTCCAGGTTTTTTTAATATCACCTTTGCTTTTTTGTAGTTGTTTTGAATAATATATTTTTTTAGAACTCTTTCTAATTTTTTCAAACAGATTTTTGTATTCCTTGTATGTAGTTAAGTTAGTTTCGTTTCTGTTTTTTAAAAACTTGATATATAATTTTTGTTTTGTTTTTGATGATTTTCTAATCCCGTTAGTTATCCATGGGCAGTTTAAATGTTTTAACTTTATTTCTTTCTCTTCAACAGGGAAATGTTTATTGTAGTGGTCTAGAAAAATATTAATAAACAAATTGTATGCGGAGTTTGTGTGTCCAAGGTTACATTCTTGATATACTCCATCCCAATTTACTATAGATAGCGAGTCTTTAAAATTTTTGATAGAGATTTGATTGATTTTTCTTTTATAAATTTTGGTTTTGGTATTGTTAAAGGTTTTTAGATCTTGAGATAATGAAAAATAAATAGGAAAATGATCTGATATATCGGTTTTGATAATTCCTGCTTTTAAAGAGGTTTCTAGAAATGTATTTGTTAATATATTGTCTATAGCAGAAACGGAGGTTGGGGTTACTCGGGTAGGTTTGTTGATGATTGGGAGGATACACAATTGAAACAGATTATCAAAAAAGAGTTTAGTATCAGCGTTTTCTTTGTAGTTTAAACTGTTAATATTTAAATCCCCTATAAAGAAAATATTTTTTCCCTTATCATTTATTTTGAGAAAGATTTCATTAAAAAAATTTGTAAATTTATTTATATCACCTTCTGGAGGTCTATAGCAAGTGGAAATTATAATACTTTTTGATTTATTACCCGTTATCTCAATAGTAAAGACTTCACTATCAGTATCAGAGATAGAGAGGTCTTGTCTTACTTTAAACACTTGATTATTTCGGATATACGTTGCGATCCCTCCTCCCCTTTTATTTGTTTTTCTTTCAAAAGATATTAGTTTATAATTTGGAATTTGAAAATTTGTGTTCGTTTGAAGTAATTCATCAGAACACCACGTTTCGGTTATGCAAATCATACTAAATGAGTAATTGCAATCTATTAGAAAGTGTTTTAGTTTATCAAAATTTTTATTTATACTTCTTATATTTATGTGTATTGCAGTAAAATTATTTTTTAAAGTTTCGAGTTCAATTTTAAAAGTTTCAGTTTCAAAATATTTCGAATCAAAATTATTTCTGTGAAAAATTTGCGCATCAGAGTCATAAAAATCGTTTAGTAAAATATTATTAGCAGTTTCGAAGGCATTGAAACGCAGCGTTTCAAAATCTATTGTTTTGTTTATGTTTGCGTCAGTCATAGCGTAAAGTGCGATAAATCAAAACGTGCTAGCATAATAAAAAATGTACAGAACTATTTCACATATCTCGATTAAGTACTTTTTTAAAATTAAAGTTATTTACGAAAATCTCTGACGAATATTTTATCATATTTGATTATAGCAAATTTACCTTCCTTTCGGAATCTTTTAACATCTTCCCATAGCTTTTTTCTTATTTCCATCGTTTCGTTCGCGTAGTCTTCATTAATGAATATTCCGGTTCCTTTGAGTTTTTTTGATAGCGTTAAGATTTTATTTTTATTTTGGAAGTCTAGTAGTTTAATTATTATAGTTCTTGGAGAGTTATCTTCATTTATTTTTCCAATGCGGTGAGCTCTTTCAATTATTACGTCTTCAGAGATTTCCAGTTTATTTCTAAATAGATCTTTAACTTTCTTTGTACAGTCATTCCAAGATTCCATGGGCAGCTCAGATAAGCCATCAATCCTTAGGTTATTACGGCGTGAACGATTTTCAAGGTCAATATTTTTTTTTTTTAAATTGTTAATTTCGCTAGCCATCAGACTGTTTGTTTCCGATAATTTTTTTAAGAAATTTTCTTCCTGAAAGTTGATGCTTTCCTTTATATCGTTGATGTCTTTTTCAATTATTTTAACATTCGATTTGCTTTTATTAAATTCGTTTTCAAGTTTGTCAAGCCGATCTGTTAATATTTTTAGATTTGCACTTATGATATCGCTAAATATCTTTTCCTGTTTTTTTAAAAGGTTGATAGTTTCACTAAGAATACCTTTTTTTTGTTCTTCCAGTTTGTTGGTTATTAGTTTTTCAATATTTTTCATTGTAACTTCCATATTGAAAATTTTTTCAAAAACACGTCTTGCTCTTACGATGCCGCAAAAAAAAAAAAATTATTATATGACTTCTCAAAATGTGGGTCTAGGAAATAAAAATAAAAAAACAAAATTCTCAGAAACATTCTTTCATGAAGCGGCTACTCGGAAATATTCTCTGTTTAATTCGCCATATTTTAGATTTTTGATAAATATATCATATTTAAAAATATTTATTAAATCTTTAATATTAAATGTATTCAAAATCGAAAAGGATATATCTAGTAATCCAAATAAAAACAAGAAAGATAGTTTCTTAACTCATGCGAAAGAATTCGAAAACTTTATTTAATAAGTTAAGGTATACTCAGAGGATCCAAAATCGAGAAAAACCGGAGTCGAGAAAAATCGAGAAAAAACTCCTTCGGAGTCGAGAAAAAATCGGAACTTCGATAAAACTTTGATAAAACTTTGATATAAATTAAAAAATTAATAGAGTCGATAAAACTTTGATATAAATTAAAAAATTAATGTAATCAAAAGAGTTTCTGAAATAGTACAATGGAAAAGTACGAGTATGTTCTATAATATGGTTTGGAATAGAATAAGCTTTTGTTTTGAGGTTTTTTCCACCACCTTCACCTGTCCCACTGTGCATTACTAATTGCTTTGCGATGTAAATCTGTGTTGATATTGAACAAAAAGAACACTTACATTTTGAAAACAACATGAACTATTGTAAAATCAGCGTAGAAATAAAATAAGAATTAAATTATTTTATGAGTAAAAATTGATATTTTCTAAAAACCTCGTCGAAGTTCCGTCGAGGTTTCTCAATTTCTCTCGAACTCCGAAACTCCGAAAAACTGAGAAAAATCCGACGGGACGGAGTTCCGAATGGATCCATTAGGTATACTACTATTTTTTATGCTATATATTTTTTTGCTATTTACTACGCTATATATGCAAATTTGAAATTCTAAACTAATAAAAAAAACTAACAATCTTGCGAATTTGCATTAATCAAATTTACTGATAAAATATAAAGTTATACTTAAAATGAATAAATATAATAATAATCCAGATATAATGGGTGAAATCGAACAAAATGAAAAAGAAAAAATAGATTGTGTTGTATGCTCTTATAAACAAGATTGTAAAAAGGAATTTTATAACTCATATAACACGCAAGAATTTAATATTGATTATATTAGAAAGTATTTAGTTAATGAAAAAATAGATTGCGATAAAATATTTTATTATTCTGTAGAAATATATGAAAATAATTTCTTATTATTTAACCAAATATTTGTTTGCGAAAATAGTGAAATATTAAAAAAAATTTATGACATAGTATTTAAAATGAACAATATGTTTATATCCAGAAATAATTTGTTAGAATCTCCTTTTGTATTATCAGAAGAAAAATATACGTTTGCTTCAATCAAAAACCAAATCATTAAAAATATGTTGAATCAATATATAAATATTTTAACGAATGATAATATAATTAATACTAAAATATTTTACTTTTTACATAATGGTGATCCAACTCCAACGAATGATTATGATATATTTCAAAATTCAAATTATATGAAAACTATGAATTCTAATAATATTAAATCTTTATTATTGTATATAGCCTTTGTTAATGAAAATGGATCTATATTTCATAGACTATTTTATACAAATTTAGCCGATAAAAAAGATAAAACCTGCGAAATTAATTTTGAAATTAATGATATAGATAAATAAATAAATATTATTTGACGTTACATAAAACAATATGCACAGTATTAATTGAATTCGGTAATCCTTTAGAAAAAAAAGAAGAAATACTAAAAAATATAAATAATGAGATAATATCATCTATTTTGGATGATGAAAATACCGACGAAAATGCTGAGTTAACCAAAAAAACAATAAATTTTATCAGAAATGTTAGTGAAAAATCACAGTATAATCTTATATGTAATGATAACTATTTCTTATTTATATCTACTAGCAAAAAGCAACCCGTAATACGGGTTATGGTCGGTCTGTTACTTAATTTATAGTGGCTGTTTTCCACAATTTTTAAGTTGCAACTCCTTAACTAATACCCTTTTAGGGTATTAGTTAAGGTTTTGCCCTTTAAATTGTAAAGATTAAACCATCTGTAAAAAGAAAATAAAAAATTTGCGGAGGTAAAATAATTTACCAATTATTTAACATTATTTTCGTAATTTACATGAGATGAGTCATATCAGAGTAGGGCAAAACCATTTTCCTCTACATTACTTAATTCAACATATTGCGTTTTTAGTTACTAACACAAAATAATAACGCATCAACATGCTTTAAATTGACGAAAAAATAAATCAGAAATATTGTTATATTTTTATATCATGTAGTTTATTTAATCACATTAACGTAAAACGAACGTAATTTATACTTGATTTGTTAATTATTTAGTAGCTAATTGTTACATGTTTCTTTAACAAAGGAAATCAACTTTAAAACGTTAAATACACATTACTTAATAAATTTATAAAAAATAACTAAGCCATTGAGTACAAATACGTTTTAAACAAAAAAAAGTTAATTTACAATCAAACATGTGTATAAAAAATTTAAAAATATGTAAACTTTCATCTTTTATATTGCATTAATGCGTCATACGATAAGCCTAAATAAAAAATTGTAAAATATAAGTAGACATAAAATGAAGAGAGAGGGAGAGAAAGAAAAAAAAAACCAAACAAACTGAAAGACAATATACCTGAGTTTCGGTAACCTGTTGTTGTACTTAAGCTACTGTCATGCAGCTTGTCGGTGTTGTTTTATGACGTTATTTCATGTTGGCTTTTAGTAGTATTTAGTTTAATTTAAAAGAAATTACAATAGATTTAAAATACTAACTAAAAAACAAAATAACTAATACTTCAAATAGCCTAACAATAAATCGATAAAAAAAGATAAAATTAAATTGAGATATAAATAAATTGCATTTATATAGCAAAACATATTGTCTTGGCTTATAGAAATTTTAAAAGCAGAGAGTTCAATAAATTAAACTACCAATGAATTATTTTTAACAAAATATTGTTATATTATGAAGAATGTTACATTATAAAGAATGTGATTTTATGATATCATGTTATGCTGATTGAGTATTGGTTCAAGTTAATTATATCTAAGTTTAATTAATAAGTTTAATTGGTAAAAATAAAATTTTAATTAAAAAAGACAAAAACAAACCATATAAACAAAATATTTTATTAAAGAAAATTAATAAAAAATTAAAATAATAAAAAAAAAGTGAAAAAAGCGGCAACAAAAAGGTTATAAATATCTTCACTGGTAGAAGACATTTACAACCTTTTGGTCGCTGTTTTTTCTTCGGTGTCTCCCAACACCCCCCGGTATGGATGGGCCCTCCATTTAAAGGATGGCTCATCTATACCGCCATTGGTACGCCACTTATTAAAGGACCTCTCCGAGAGAGGCCCTGGGTGTTGGGAGCGATATCTTTTGTATCGCTCAAAAGTTAACGGAACTAAAATTACAAATAGAAGGATATAATAAAAATTAAAAATATTTGCAATTTTATATAATCAAAATATAAAGCATATCCTCACCATTTTCACAGGATGAAGAGGATGCTAAAAATGTTTAAAAGATAAAAACAATAAAAAAATAAAAAAGAGTTAAACTGGTAAAAAATTAAATCTTAATAAAAATGAGTAAAATGCGAAGTTTAAAGATGTCATATTTGAATTTATCTTAATAATATTAATAAATTAAATAATTCTTTCACTTATAACACATATTTCTCCAGAAAAAAATACTTAAAATTTAAAACACAGTCCTACCAGTTGTACTTCTACCAGACACTAAAGATAAAAAATATACCTCAAAATAATTGATAAAATAATATTTACATTAATATATTATAATTTTTTTTACCTAATCCTTTCATTTCCTCCATAAAGTTGTCTAAAGTAAGAAAAAAGACAACTGAAGCTAAAACAAACAAAAACTAAACCAAAGTTGACTATAAACTAAACCAAAAGTATAAACTAAAATAAACTTTAAATCTTAGTATCTGTACCTCAGAAGACAAAGGTTGATTGTTCAGAAATAGTTTTTCACTTTTTTTAATTTTTTATTTTTAATTTTTTTCAAAAGTATATTTAATGTGCCTCAAGAAAAATTAAATAAAACACGAAAAAACAACAAATTTAACCATCAAGTATAAGCCAATAAAGACTAATTATTTTACTATTTTTTCTCTCCTGGACAATTTCTACAGTGTGAAAACTGACCTTGGACTTTTGAGGTACAGATATAAATACTTCATTTACTTAACTATACTAATCATAATCATATAATTTATACTTAGTTTTTTTTCCAACTCTCCTAAAAGAAAAAATAAAGCTTAAGTACTTGAAGTTTTAAAATTCCAGTTACAGTACAAATAAACAAATTCCTGTTAACAAATATCTAATAGCAAAAAACACTGACTTAATTCTTTCTTGACTTCGGTATCTAAATAATCAAAGCACTTAAATGTATAGAAGGTAAAATATCTACTTAACTTTTTAAAAATAAACTCATTTAACTAATGTAATTAATACCATTATTAGCTCTTTCTTTATCAACTAAAGAAAATAAATCTTAATTAAACTTACTTGATATAATATAATAAAAAGCTTTCTTATTGAGAATTTTAAATTTCTTCTCTTTATTACTGACAATTTTAAGTAGAACCTAAGTTCTTGGGCTTATTGTAAAAATTATAAAAACCTACTATGTTACTTTAAAGTCAACAACGTTTTTTTAAAAAACATTTTAGTTACTTTTTAAAAAAATAAATCCTTTAAAACTTACTATCTCTCTCTACATTGTTGCCAACTAAACAGAAAAACAAACAATTTATAGTGAATTTTCACTATGGTAGTAGGTTAAGTAGATTAAATCGATCTTTGATCTATTCAATCGGCTCTAACTGTTTACAACCTTATCATTAAACTATAACTATTTTCTACAACCTGGTGTAATTTAACATAGATATTTTTTAATTATAAAATATTTAAGATTATAAGATTTTAAAAATTTAACATAGATATTTTTTAATTATAAAATATTTAAGAATATAAGATTTTAAAAACCTGAAATTTTAAACCTTCTTCAAAAGAAAAAACACATTAAAAAGTTTTTTCTTTTCCTTTTTAAAACTTACTTTCTTCAATTATAATGTTGTCATCTAAACAGAAAAGCAAACAAATATTGAATTCGATTCTTTCTTAAACGTCTTTAATTACTTCAATATTAAAATAATTATTTAATCTTTCTGGATTGAATTAATTTACATAGATTTTCGTCTAAACCAATTTATTATTGTAAAGTTAATTTAAATCAACAAACATAAACGAACTGCAATTTGTAACATTTCATTATAACAAAAGGGAACAAAACTTACTTCTTAGTAATTCAGCGACTAAAAATAAACATATCTTTAAGAACTAACTACCTAACATGATACGAATCAGTAACATGACACACATCAAAATAAATACAAACCTTCATCGACGATTTGGGACATTCTATCAGTTCGATATAAAAACAAAAAGAAATATAAGAAACAAATTTAATATAAAAATTCTTCTCAGCTTTTACAATTTATATATGTTTTCCAAATTCATTGTGTACAATGAATATTCATTTAATCAATGCCTAAAATAACTCATCAATGCGTCTAACTCATTACGCAAATAATTAGTTTATTTACTAATATGTGCAGTAAACATATCTGGACATGAGAGCCAATTTGTCTTAACTCCATTTTTTGTGAATGAGTAAAATACAAATTTGATATTTATGTCGCATATTCCGTCTGGGCCATATTGCTTTCTAATCGTTGTTTATTGCGGTTTAATAGGAAACCACAGTCGATTAAGTCTTAAATCCCTTTTATGAGCCAAAAAATCTTAAAATAGTATTTTTACTGCACTATCACATTTAGCTTCCAAAAATGTGATAGAACAGTAAAAATAGTTTTTAACCTGACATACTTTCATCCCAGCGGGCACGGGTACGTTCATTGCACGTACAAAAGACGTCCGGACGGAACGCACAATTTCAGTTCAATTTTGCCTCAGATTGGAAATACTGAATGACGTACAAATTTGAATGTACAATGTACGTCCAAATTAGAACGTACACTGTACATTCAAATTCAAATTCAGACGTACTCTTCACGCTCAAATTATAGTCGAGAATTTTTCAAATTAGACTTAAATTGCTATTACAAATTAAACTTTAAAAAGTTAATTTCGAGTAAATTCGACTTAAAATGCCATATAAATAGTCAGGTATGCGAAAATTTTTAAATCAATTTTGAAAATTCAGTATTGTTCTAGGTGACAATTACAAAACTTTCCACTTCAAAACATCATCATCGACATCATTTTGTCTAAAACATCAATAAAACTAAAAACGAAAGCAACTCATTAAGAATAATTGAGATTTATTATTAAAATAAATCTTGATCTTCTGCTTTACAGCCGCGTCCACCGCCATCTTTTCTATCTGGTGCGCACTTCAACACATTACCAATCGCCTGGTGCACCTCATTTAGTGTATACTTCGGCATACTTTCTACAATGACACAAAAATTTATCAGCTATAAACTATATACTTTTTTTGAAAGCAAGAACAAAATAACTTGGCTAATAGTTTTAATATTCTATATGTAAGATTGATATCTGATTTCCTTGATTCACTAGAAACCGTCTGTGTTAAATATATTTTATTTAATTCAAGTCGTGCAATATAATTTTGCAGAAAATTAAACACTTTTTTAAAATAAAAACGTAAAAAAATCTTTTAAAAATATCTTTTAACAGAAAATAATATACCCACAATCACTCTGATTACGTTTGTTTTCTTAAAGGCTTTTTTGTTTTTACCCTCCATGTTGTAACTGGCCATCAACTTGTTAGTCATGAGTCTAAAATATGTATAAAAAATCGTTTTCTGTATAAAAAATTGTTTTCACATTTTAATACTATAGGATAATTACTAAGTACTTTCATAAACTTGCAGAGAAAATGTAAATAGCAGCATATTGTCTATGGATAATAAAGTTTTTTTTTTGACAAACTTACTTTAAAAGTATCGCTTTGACATTTGCATGGCATGACTTGCCGCCAACCATTGTTAACCGTCTTTTCTAAAATCAATGATTTTATAGTGTGTGTGTGTAAACCTCCTCCGACGGTAGAACCCCCTCTGTCTTGGGGAGGTGAAATTATATATATATATATATATATATATATATATATATATATATATATATATATATATATATATATATGTATATGTATATATATATACATATATATATAAACTAATAAAAAACACTTATGTAACTTTATCTTGGACTTGAAGTTTCAGGATTCCTCGCTATTCATAATGCTTCCTGAAGTAGCTTCAAGAAGTGGAGTGGAAGTTTGTGGTTTTTACACCTCTCGAAAGTATATTTTTATTAGTAAATACAAGGTTGTGACTGTGATAATAAACTTGCTGAGTAAACCATTAATGATAAAAAAGGTATTAATACATTTATTATTAAAAAATACATTAATACATTTACTTACTAAAAGTTGACATTTTGCTACATCAGAAAGTTCTTCATCAAACCGCTCAAACTCCTCCAAATTATCAAACTGCTGCACATGGTATAAAGAATGTTCAGGTTCATAATGTGTTCCAATCTTGCATTGCTCTTCAAGTATTTGTGAGTAAATGAAGTACTTTGTATTGGAATTCTAAAATTTTCGATTATTATTTTATAAATTTAAATTTTTTACAAAACGTACCTAATATTGATAGATAATTAAGATAAATATTGGGGTAAATAGGCAAATAATACACCAAAAATTTTTAATTTCTCTTAATATAAATCTTCATAGTAAAACTAAATACAATACAACTTAATGGTAGAAAAAGTGAATGAGTAACTTGTGTAATAAAAATATTAAAAATAAATAATTTTACTGGCTTCAGGAAGAGGAAATCTAGACATTGAAGTTTTAGTATTTTGAGCTGCATTTACTGGTGGCATCATAACTTGGCTGGTTTGGCTGGCTTGGCTGGCTTGGCTGGCTTGGCTGGCTTGGCTGGCTTGGCTGGCTTGGCTGGCTTGGCTGGCTTGGCTGGCTTGGCTGGCTTGGCTGGCTTGGCTGGCTTGGCTGGCTTGGCTGGCTTGGCTGGCTTGGCTGGCTTGGCTGGCTTGGCTGGCTTGGCTGGCTTGGCTGGCTTGGCTGGCTTGGCTGGCTTGGCTGGCTTGGCTGGCTTGGCTGGCTTGGCTGGCTTGGCTGGCTTGGCTGGCTTGGCTGGCTTGGCTGGCTTGGCTGGCTTGGCTGGCTTGGCTGGCTTGGCTGGCTTGGCTGGCTTGGCTGGCTTGGCTGGCTTGGCTGGCTTGGCTGGCTTGGCTGGCTTGGCTGGCTTGGCTGGCTTGGCTGGCTTGGCTGGCTTGGCTGGCTTGGCTGGCTTGGCTGGCTTGGCTGGCTTGGCTGGCTTGGCTGGCTTGGCTGGCTTGGCTGGCTTGGCTGGCTTGGCTGGCTTGGCTGGCTTGGCTGGCTTGGCTGGCTTGGCTGGCTTGGCTGGCTTGGCTGGCTTGGCTGGCTTGGCTGGCTTGGCTGGCTTGGCTGGCTTGGCTGGCTTGGCTGGCTTGGCTGGCTTGGCTGGCTTGGCTGGCTTGGCTGGCTTGGCTGGCTTGGCTGGCTTGGCTGGCTTGGCTGGCTTGGCTGGCTTGGCTGGCTTGGCTGGCTTGGCTGGCTTGGCTGGCTTGGCTGGCTTGGCTTGATGACTGGTTTACTAAATCTGAAGATGTTGGTTGGGACAACTGTCTTACTAGGATTTTAGATTTTACTGAAGATGATAATTGGGATTGGCAGGTTGATTTTAGAGCAGGTGACAAAAAGGTAAAACAACTTTTAGAAGAAGTAGGTATTATTGACTGTGACTGTGTTGAAGATTTTGAACCATATAATTTTGAAATTGGCTGTTTAAAACATGACTCAAGTTCTGGAATAGCAAGAGATCCTACTGAAGGATTTTGTAAAGAAGAAACACTGTAAGGAGATCGCGACCTAGCTCTGACAAACATGGGCTTTTCAGGACATACAGCTAAATAAAAGTTATGTTCAGTATATATATATATAAACTGTTTTAAAGATGTGACTTTATCAAACTTATTTATAAAAGTACTGTAGTTAATTGAAATAAATGGCAGTTTAAACTTAAAAGTGTATTATAAGTTATAAGTTATCATACAATAAATATTTAAAACATATCTCAATACAAAACATATCTCAAGAATAGTAAATCATATACCAATAGAATAAAACAAACAAAAAAAACATACGTATTTTATGTATCTTTTGATTTTTAGTTCCTTTTTTATTTTCATGGGTCAATTGACCAAATTCAATCTTGTTAGAAGCTTCAGATTCCTCACTGGTAAAATCAAACCCTTCACACACTGCTTTATCATCTAAACATATATAATTTTAAATGAATATGTAACAGTAAGTAAAGGTTGAAAAAAAGTAGAAACTTGAGACTTGTATGAAGAGTTCTTTAGTCTAAACTGGATTTGGAATAATTAACTGCTAATAACGAGTTAGTGAAAAGTTTTGCAATACTTACTATGACGACACTTCTCCTTAAGAAGGGGAAAGCAAAACCAATCGTTCTGTGGTATTGCCTGTTGCTTACAAGCTTTTAAAACATTTATACCATTAGGCCACCTCACAAACTGATTTTCATTTACGGATCCTTCAATCCACACTGAAGGGATTGTCAGCTCTTCTTCTACTGATCCCTCTAGCCAAACTGCTCGGCACCATGACATTTTAACTGTACTATAATAAAAACTATTGTATTTACTATAAGTAAAATAAAGTATATATAATATTTAAATATAGTACTTACTATAATAATATTTAAATATAGTACTTACTATAATAATATTTATAATATTTAAATATAGTACTTACTATAACAATATTTATAATATTTAAATATAGTACTTACTATAATAATATTTATAATATTTAAATATAGTACTTACTATAATAATAACTATAGTATAACTATATGATATTAACTCCTGTAGTTTAAACTGTGGCAGTTAACAGCAGCAATTAGTAATAATAGCGGTTTTGTCTGTGTGTATTTATATATAACATCTTTGATCCCATATGGGTTATAAAAAGTGCTTATCTAATTGAGCAAAAAATAAAAAAATTCATTTTAATTATCTAGAAAAAAAAAAAAAAAAAATCGTCTGCTTTGTGTAAACTTGCTGAATACGTTTTTGAGTCCTTTTTATATTCAGTTGGTAAAAAAAAACTTATTTCCATTTCGACAATTTTTTGACAAAAAAAATAAGATAAGTAAAACTTAAACAATTAACTTCTTTGATTTAAAGAAGTCTCTACTATATATATATATATATATATATATATATATATATATATATATATATATATATATATATATATTGAATTGGCATTACTTTAAGTTTCAATGATTTACAACTTTTTTCTAAAACAATACTTTGTAATTTTTAAGTAATAAAAACTGAACATATAAAAAATATATTAAACCTACTGCTAACTGTTTATTATAAAAGTTAACAAACCTTAATTTTCAAAAAGAAGAATTTTGAATAAAAAGAAAAACAAAATTAAATGATTATATCAAAAACAAGTCATGGTTTCAATTTCTCATCATAATGTAGTAATGGAAATATTGATAAGCCTCTTTTTTCTTCTAAACAAACACACTTTCTTTGAAAATCAGCAACACTTAGTGTTCTCTGGACAACTTTATTAAAGTTTATAGTTCGAAATATTGATATACTAAATTGCATTGATGGAGCTGGAGTGTCAAAAACATTGTCTAAATATTTAGTGCTGAGAACATTACACTGAAATGTACCATCACTATTCTTAACCTTTACAAATGCAATAGAAGAGTTACGCAGCAAAAAACACCTATCTTTTCTGTTAGCTGAGATTTTAGTCTCTAAAGTTTTTGTGGGTAACCCTCCAAAAAAATGTTTATACTCAGATAACCGTTTTGATACTTGAGCGACTGGATTGGAAGAATTAAGTATGCTCTTTTTGATTTTTTGAAGAAAGTTTTCAAAAGGAAAACATGATATTCTGTTGAGAGAACAAAAATTATTACGACAATCATCAACTAAGTGCAAAAGATTATGGACATTATAAACTGTAAATGTGTTACCATATATATACTTGGCTTGATACACAAAATACTTTAGCAAATCACATGCATAATCTAAATATGTAACACGCTTATCGTCATCATCTTGTAACAATATGTTCATAGCAATACTTAGGGTTAAAAAATGTTCATATGACTCCTTTGAGACAACACCTCTCAATGCAATTGGGCCAGTATATAATAAAAAATTGTCTGAACTCTGTTGCTTTCCATCTATCTAATTCTTTTAAACTTCGAGGTTGTCTAGCAAACTCACTTGGCATACATCCACTAAAAGAAATTAGTACTTGAGATACCTCTGAAATTTGAGCAGCAGATATTTTTGCACATGGTTCTTTTTTCAGGTAATTCAACATGCGACGCATTAGACCTAAACACACAAGATGCATGTAGTCTAGTGCAAAAGAATTAATGCAATCAATTCCAATTCTAATTAAAGGAGACCTATCTTGCTGATGATTACCACAATAGCCAAACTGTTCAAAAGTATTTTTTTCTCGTAATTGAAAGTCTTCTTCTTCATTAAAAACAACTCGTCCTTCATGCGTTCCATGAATGATACACCTTTCACATGAATTATAACCTCCATGATGAATTACGCATTTTAAAAAGGCCCTAGATGGTGCATCACAAATGAAAGATTTAATTTCTACACTTAGGTGGTGCCCATTAAACACAATGCCATTCTGTCTTAACTGATTCCATTCACTGACAAAATCTGACAAGTAATCATTAATATTGTTCGGTTTATGATCACCACAAAAAATAGCAATGATAAATATGTCAGAGTTATCAAAACATGCAAGTATCGGCCAAATCTGCCTACTTGATGATTTAAAAAGTGGGATTCCGTCTATATTTATTGATAATTTTATAACATTACTAACACAATTCTTATCGTTGAGGACACTTTTAATTCCATTACATAATCCATAATATGCATAATCACCACCACATTTTTGCTCTTTTGGTATTTTTCTCGGTGTTTTCAAGAGAGTTCGTGCATCTTTAGGAAGAGAAGAATCATTTTCACGAAGGATAGATAAAAGTTCATTTACGGATGACCGAGTCCAACGATTTCTTGTCGCACATTGAGCCAACTTTTTATTTAATAGTGAGATTTCGCCCACATCAGAATAATCATCATCAGAATAATCATCACTACAGTAAAGGTCTGTAATTTCACCTTCAGATTCACTACTGGTGTTCGGATAATATTCATCAGTTAAGTAATCGTCAGATAAAAAAATATCGTCTGTTACATTATTCGACGATTCGTCGTCACTATTTATGGAATTTATTGGACTTAATGAAAAATCAACATCAGCATTTTCTTTTACAGTTGTTTCGTCATCACTTGATAAATCTAAAAGAGTGTTTACTTTTTTATTAATACCTTTCCATTTTTTCACACACGATGCCATTTTTAAAATTTATAAATTACTGAACCCTGATTGTACGCCACACTACTCAAATAAAAATGAAAGGAAAATGGTTCTTAAACCATGATTACAGTAGACGATAATGACAAAATTTATCATGTGTACGGCTAAGCTTATATAAATATATATAGTATAGTTGCTATTTTGGTAAAAAAAAAAAAATCTCTTGTTAAGGTTTATTTTCAGTACAAAGACGGACGGACAAGTATTGGACGTACATTGTACGTACAATGAACGTGCTTGTGCCCGCTGGGATGTCTGTTAACCAAGCTGACCGCACCCGGGTCTTGTTAAGTCTGTTCAACAGACCATTTTTCTATTGTGGCCTCTTTGTTGCAATAGTTTTTGGTAAACGGTAATTTGCTACCATTTACTAAAAATTCCTTTTGTTACTCGAAATTTAATTCTCTTAAATATTTTGACACTAATAAAGGACCTCCCTTCCCCGTTTTTGCTTTAATGGTGGCCAGGAGAATAGTTATTTTTATTAAGAGAAATCAAGTTTTTGATGAAGACCTTTTACCAAAATAATAAAATATAAAACAATGATTTCCATGTAAAAGAGTTTTTCTTTTTAATATATATAAAAATTTAGTATATATAAGAATTTAACATATATAAGAATTTTTTCTTTCCTCAAAAGTGTTGCAAATGCAAACTAAGCTAATTAATTAGTTAAACAACTTATAAAATTTAAATAACTCGATATTTGACAAATGCGCAAAACTACCATATTCATGTTTTTAAAGGTTTTTAGTTGCGACCCCCCGTTTAAAAGGGTCCCCTAAATTAGGTACAACAAATTATTAGAGATAAAATAGAGAAAATTTTAAAATAATTGAACTAATTGCATATATTTATATCATTTTAACTGACAAAAGTTTACAATAAAAAGAAATCAGCGTCAATCGTAAATCTTAAAGAAAAAAAAAAAAAAGGAATTATGATACCATAATTACACACAAAAAAAAAAACACCACATAAAAACTGAAAATCAATTTACCTATTTATAGTAACCTATTTTCAAATAACAGTTCATTTTAAACATGAAAATGTAACTATAAAATCTGTTTCGAAGTACAAAAGGATTAACAATTCTAAAAAAAAAAAAAAAAAAAAAAATCAAATTAAGATATAAATTGCATTTTTGGCATAATGATGCCTTGGCTTTTAGTAAATGAACAAAAGCAGTAAGTTCTAATAATGAAACTACCTATTATTCATTTTTAACAATAGACACCAACGTGAAGGTAAACCAAGTAGTCTATCAACACAAAACAGCACAACAATAACACATAACAATTGAATATTTACACCCTCGATCCTAAAATCCAGCGAAAATAACAAACCAAATTAAAATATGAAAGGGAAAATTAGAAAACCAATTTAAAGTTAACTATATATTTATCTTTTTACTCAACATATAACTACATAAAAGTATATTTGTTTTTACGTTCAATATTAGTTATTCAATTACTTCAAATTTAGGACATTAAAACACCCTAGATTTAAAGATCACGGTTGCATACTCTCTCATACACATTACGCTAAACATTAACAGACATTATTATGTGTTTCCAGAATAATTAAAAAAGGCTAGACAACACCTAGCTCTAAAGCAGTAACACCGCCTGGCACTAAATGCTGCCAAGTCACACCTCTGCTATAAGTACACCGCTTGGCTGGCAAGATTATTAATCTTGCTCAACATAATGCCAAGTCACACCACTTTGAAAACATGGAAACAACATAATTTAAACATATATACGACTATAAACAAATATGGTGGTATATAACACATATAAACACATTTTATAACAATATTAAATGACAGATATATTTATCAAAAACTATGAAAAAAAATATTAAAATAATAAATAAAGTTATACATACAAAATATGCTCACAACCTACAAACAGTAAATTTTCGAAATGAAAATCTAAAGAGTATAAATTAAGAACATTGGAAAATATAACATTATTTGTGTAACACTTTTCACCTACCACACCTTGAATGAGATGTTTATCAATTTTGAAAAACAAACTATTAAATGCTCTAGTTCTTGAACATGCAACATATAGTTGACCATGAGAGAAACACGGATTTTTGAGATATACCCCAACTCTATCAAATGTTTGACCTTGACTTTTGTTAATTGTCATTGAATAAGCCAATCTGACAGGAAACTGACGACGTTTTAGAACAAAAGGTAAATTAGAATCTGATGGAGCCAATTGAATTCGAGGAACAAAAACCCGTTTACCACCAGAAACACCTGTCAAAACCTCTGCATCAATATAATTATTTTGAAGAGCACAAACCTTCATTCGAGTACCATTGCATAACCCAGCTTTGAGATCTAAATTTCTAAGTAGCATAATTACACAACCAATTTTCAATTTTAAACAATGAGGTGGCATACCTGAAGGAGTTAAGCTGTTCAAAAACTCAACAGGAAAGTTATTTCTTTCATTAGGGTCATCAGTATCAATTTGATCAGCACTTAAATAAATTTTGACCTCACCCGGCAGACATTCAAGCACTTCTTCATTGATTGATAATGAATCAAAATTGGTTGGTGTTAAAATCACACGTTTAGAATAATCATTTTGATCAGCATCTCCAAAAATCTTTTCAACAATCGATTCATTTTCTCTAATAATGCACTGATTTGGTATTTCAATGCATCCTTTAAAAGGATCCTCTTCTTTGACAGGTATTGTTCCATTCCCAAGTTTTAATAGCCATTGGGAAAATTCACCTTCCCCATCTTGTACTCTCATATTTTCAGTTAATGCAAACTTCTGCACCCATTGCCAATGCAAAGAACATTTTATACACGATTCCACTATTTAAGCTGGTTGTCCTCTTTTCACAACAGGCAGAATTTGCCTAAAGTCACCACCAAAAAGAATGATTTTTCCTCCGAACGGATGGTTGTTGTTGCAAATATCTTTTAACAACCTATCAATTGCATTTAACGCATGTTTAGGTATCATGGATGTTTCATCAAGCAAAAACAAACTAACTTGTCTCAAAAAATCCCCGTGCATAGAGTTAGGAGTTACATTACATGTGCTATTATCTAATATTGGAACAGGAAGTTTGAATAAGCCATGCAATGTAGATCCATTCGAAAGAAGAGTTGCTGCTATGCCAGTCCATGCAGCTGTGGCAGATTTAAAGCCCCTACTTATGGTTTCAGCAATCAAATAATTATAAGTAAAGGTTTTTCCACTACCAGCTGGTCCATCCATGAAAAACAATCTAGAATGTTGATTTTCTACACTTGGTTGCTCATTCAGTGCAGCAAGAATAGCATTACATACATTTAATTGATTGAAATTAAGCAACAGTCTCATTCGATTGGCTTCGTCAATAGATTGTTGAACATTTTCATTAAAATTTTCTAGATTTAAGCCTATAAACTCATCAATAACAGGCAGATTGTAATCAGCCAGCGTTTTACCACTTTGATTAATAATCTTCTCAATTTGATGAAGAGTAGCTTGTTCAGCTATTAGAAGTGGGACTGAGCGGTGAATGAAATCTTCCATCATAAAAGCTTTGTATGGATTCCAGAGATGTAAAGGATTGTCAGGTTCACAAAAGGTCAAAATAACTGAAAACAACTGTCTAATTTGCTTTGGCATATGTGTTAAAACCGCCTCAGAAAGAGTATTCTGCCATTCAGTGTCATCTTGCAACAGACCTTTCAAAACACATGCTTCACGAAACGTTTCAAGGACAATTCCATTAACAGTACGCACATCCTCCCAAGATGTTGCTCCTTTTACTTGCAAAAGTAACAGTCTAAGAGAAAACAATTCTCCAGTTGGATTAACTTTATACATTCTTACTATCACCTTATCACCACCCCTTTGTCTAATCTTCCATTTACAATGTTTATCATCAAATACAAAGTGATAAGGAATGTCTACATACAAATAGCAATGCGCTCTTTCATTTTCAGTATTTAACTTAAACCATGCTGTTAGGTGCGTATCACGTTGAGCTACACGATCTAAAGCCATTTGTTCTGCTCCTTCTTTAAAATACACTAACTGATTTTCAGGTAGATGAACTTTAAGGCGTATAATAGTGTGTGACATTTGACAGATTGGATACTCAAAAATTCGCCACAATGCTTTAGGTGCACTAACATAACGACAATCTAAAAAAGTGTTTACTTCATCATGATTAATTGTTCACTTATTAAAATATTGGCACAGTCGTGACCCTTGTATATGTATTTGTACAAATATTTAACAGCCTTAACAGACATGCAAGCTTCAACATTAATGTGAGCTTGATATTTCTTTGATAACCATGGATTGTAAGGTACCACCCAGCGGTTATCTACATTGTTACCTTTAATATTTATAACCAAACCATTATCACGACGTCTATATCGCGGATAACCATTATGAACTGCTACTGTGTTAGCATTAAATTCTTTAGGATAGTTTTTGCTGCACACCCCATCTTTCATGCAGGGAGAATTTGGATTCAGTATGCCACATGGACCGTGAATCATGCAAATTTTAACAACGTCATAAAGGTCTCAATTAACAATCGGATCTGGAATTTCTGCAGATATCAAATTATTGATATCATGCGCTGTTTCAAGCTTACCATCATTTGCAAAGTGAAAAAAAATATGAACATGTGGCAAACCACGCTTTTGAAACTCAATAACCTGAACATGTGTTGCAACTTTCCATAATACACCGTTCTTAAAAATGCATTGAGAAGGTTATTTAATTTAAGTTTAAATACTCGAATAACAAAGTCAGGTCTATCATTTGCTGTCTGACCTGGATATAAATTTTCAGTTATCTCGCGCCATTTTGGGTTGCAAGTGAAAGTAATAAAAAGATCTGGTTTACCATACTTTTTAATTATAGCCATAGCATCTTCAAAGTTTTCTTTTAAAGGTCTAGGACTTCCTACATAAGTTGATGGCAAAACTACAACACGCCCTGGTCTAACATTATGATCATTTCCGAGGTTGTTTACATGGTCGTGTAAGACATCATACTGCTCGCTTCTCAGTTTGTTTTGGTTATTTCAGATGAAAGCAAGGCGCTGGCCTTCAATTTTAACATACGCATCAACAGCATATTGCTGAAACAGTTTTTTGCCATAAAAGAGTGAAGAAAAAAATTGCCTAACTGAAAGTTTATAATTGTAATACTGAGATAATGTAACATGATTTCTAACCAATGTAGCACGCTCAGGGTTGTGAACCAATTGATTATGCCAACCAGCATCACCCCTCGGAAAAAATAGAGGATAAACCATAGGATCTAAGTTGGCAGACAAACTTGATATAGTTTTAAGAGGATGACCTCTTGGGTAAATAACAACTTCCCTGGAAGCAGGTGGTGCACCATCTTCACCAACAAATACAACTGCAACTTCGTTATGTGAAGGGAGATTATAGCGACGTCTATCTTGCCCTTCAAGTAAAGACATTTTTACAACTGACACTGAGCGCCCTTCTAGAGCTGCTTGACGAACTTCTTCATCTTCCACTTCAGCCATGTTTTTAAATGCAAGAGCAAATGGGTTCTCTTCACTAATAATAGTTTGCAATCGCAACATTAAATCATTTAAGCAAAGATCATTACCACGTTGTCGCATTCTAAAACTTACTGCTGCAAGTGGATCATAGATGTATAGTTGACAATATGTTGGCAGAACATCTTGATTTGGTCTTAGATTACCTATACGATGAAAAACTTGACCACATATTCTAAAAAATGGCGGCCCATGGTTCATGGGTTGAACTACATTAGCTTCAAATGAAGCAAAAGAAAGACAGGCATTATAATTTCTAATATATTTTAAAAAATTCAGATTGGCATTTCTATCTGCATAGTTTCCTTTAAATAAATCTTCTAAATCTTGTGGAAATGATGAAGGTTGCGACAAAACTACCTTTCCATTATTGCAACATAAAAAATGTGTTTCATCAGGAAATTTCTTGGCACCACAATGCTGACAAACATAATTCATTTCTCCTAAATAATTATAATCTGGAATAGTATTGCTTCTTGCTATACAATACATTCTTTCGTATCTAGCAGCATTTCTAGCATTTTGTCGATAATTAATTTCATCTCGCCTAAGTCTATCTCTTTCATTTCTGCGACGATTATTTTCAATTCGCCTAATTAAGCTCTCCTCATTTGGGTTTGAATTATTTGCTGCTTGCCGAGCAGCATTTCTAGCATTTTGTCGATTATTAATTTCATCTCGCCTGAGCCTATCTCTTTCATTTCTGCGACAATTAACTTGCCTATTAACATTTCCATTTTCTAAACTAATATCTGCTTCTAGCCTAATATCATCCATTTAAACTTCACTTTCAAATGAAAGTTATACGAATCAGAAAAGAAACGAATCCTGAAGATCGCGATCTTTCCTATATAATTTCCTTTCTACTCTAAATAGCACACGCAAATAATTTTTAAATATAACAGACTGTCATTTAAATTAAAGTATACAATAATCTTATGACTATAAAAATATATATATATATATATCAGCTAGGAGATGTTTGAAAAAAATTAGCTTAGCAAATAATTTAAAAAATTATTAAAAACATGCAATTCTAATAATTAACATACTGCCAAAAAAGAAAAATTAAAAAAAAAACGTTATAAACCCTTTTTTGCAAACTTAACATTATTTCTTCAAAAAAAAATTATTAGCTAAGATTATTTAAAAATTCACTAAACTTTACAATATTTTGTTCTTCTATACTACGTAAATACATCATCTTATAAATCTAAAACAAAAAATGTAAAAAAAGTTAACAAGAAAAACATTACATACAAAAAATGAAAATCAATATACCTTATAGAGAAAAGCTGTAATGATTTACCAAAGAAGAAGTTCTAAAATATTATTATTTTATGTTAACTTTTACAAAATTATTCATGCTGGAACATCATGATTCCAGAATATTTATAGCAAAATCATGTAGTAAACAGCGCTAAAGACAAAAAATCAAATTGAGATAAATCAAATTGTATATATGGCAAAATAATTTGTATTGACTTTTACATTATTGATTTTTAATAAAACTACCTATCCATTTTTAACAATAGACTCCAACATGAAGATAAGCCAAATGTCTACTAACTCAAAAGATAACAAAAAAACATCACAGCAACAGCACACAACAATAGCACACACCATAAGTTAATATAATATATGTAGATAATAACTTAAGTAAGTTAACATTCATATAAAACAAAACATAAGTAACAACATTACGCAAAATGTTATTAAAATACATTATTATGTATTTTTAGAATAATCTTTAATAATAAAGGCTTGAAAACAGCTAGACCTAAAGCAGTAACAGTTTGACACTAAACACCATCGTGTAACCCTCTGTTAAAAGTACATCACTTGGCTGGCTAAGTTGACAAATATTGCTCTACACGTTTACCAAGTAACAGCACTTTGAAAACACGGAAACAACATAATATAAACATATGTACCAACTATAAACACAATAAATATGTTTAAATATGTATATAAGGTTAAATATATATACCTCATATACATATTTTGACACATTTTTAAAACAATCATATAACACATATCAACACATACACAAACAATAAAAAAACACTTTACATTACTGTAAAAACACATTGATAAAACAGCTAAAGTGTGCAAATAAATAAAAAAATAAATAAATTTTAAAAATGATGCCAGAAAATTTAAAAAGATACAAAATATATATTTACAAACAATACTCTTTACCTTCTTTTTTTTTTCATAAGAACTGTAATCCTCACAACAAAATTTAACCTTTACATACAGTAACATGTGACATGCCATGTCAGTGTTGGCACAAAATTTTCATTTACTTTTCTAAATTTTCTAAAAAAGAACAATAATAGTTAATAGAATCACAGAAATTTCAAAGTAGTAATGATTTCAAAGTAGTAATAACCATTTTATGGAAATAGCATTAGTATAACTTTAAATAACATCCATACCCTTATTTTCCTTCTAAAAAATAAAATATCAAAAATAAAACTGCTAAAAGAAAAGCTAAAATAAACAAAATACAAACGATTTAAAGGATTAAAATCCTTTCTACTTTTTCTGATAAAAATTTAAATCCTTTCTACTTTATCTAATAAAAATGTATATATAACTATTTTATATACTTACTTCAACTATAATATGATCTTAACGATTATCATTTATCTTAATATGATTCTTTATGTAATATATCTAAACTAATAATTAAATTCCGAAAGGAAAAAAGTTTCAACTCGCTCAAGAGATCTTTTTCTGATTGCCGCGTGCTTTTAGAGAACGCGCTTTTTTAAAGCCTAGTAACTAATGACGAAACGACGTTAAACATTAAACGTTAAACGTTCTGTGCTAATTATATTAAGATAATAAAAAAAAACAAAATATATGAAAAAAAAGCATTAACCCAAATGATAAAGAACTTCCAAAAGAAATTTTATTAACATATTCATTTATTGATTCTGCTAAATATAATTTAAAAAGCAATAAAAAAATCTTCGAAGAAAAAGAAATAACAAATGAATACGAAGTAAAAGTTTTAAAAGATTTTCTTAGAACAAATAAAATTGAAACTTCACATAATGCAGAAATATTAAATTATATTTTTAATAAAATGTTTGAATATAACAAAAAAATAGAAGATATGTGGCCCATATACAGTAAAATAGATTCTATATCTACTGAATCATATTCGAAAAGTGTTATAAACAAAAAAAATTGGTATTCCATTTTAATTTTGGAGTACTCATTTAATAATAATATGATAATATTAAAAATAAGAATAATGTAATATTTGAAGTGTTTGAAAAAATACATGATAAAGATAATAATAAAGTTGGATTCCAATGCGATTTTATGGAAATATTTCATAGTATTTCAATAAAATCGCATAAAAATGAATATACTCTAGACTTGAAATGAACAATCTTTTCAATAATCACACCCTTCTCAAGTTTGAACTTGCCATTAAACTTTTAAACATCCAGTCTTAATACCATTACGATTCTAAACTCATTCGTATCAAATCTAGTTTCAACATCTGGAGCAATATCTCAGTAAAAAGTTTTAAATTTCTATTTCATATATTAAACTGTCTGTGTTTGTTTACAATAATTCTTCTTTATCTGCATATTTATGTTGATATAACAATAATAAAAGTCATACCTTGTAAATTCTTGCTATAATGAATACTCATACCTGAAATTACTGGTTTGTTAAATACCAACTTTGCATTTTTCAAATGTATACTTACTCGATTTTTATCAATGGTATTTCAGTATTTGGACCGCTGGTTTATTTGCTTTAAGTTCGTTAATAGCTGACCTGATATCAAATCTAGGTCGTGTATTTTCCACATATGGGTATACCCATTAGCTTACAAAAATCCTCTTCAAAATCAATATCAGCCTTTTTCTTAGGTCAGCATTTAACATTGCTTAATATGGTTTTAATTAAGTTTTCTTCTCTAAATATGTGCAATTATCATACCATATTTCACAAATAGTTTTAGACAAATTTATTGTTTAGCTCAGGTACTAGCTTATTAGCATTACCTATTTGTATTCTTTCAGAAGCTAGAGAGCAGTCATTATGTAAATCATGCAATTATTATGGATATTCTAAATCTACTTCTTAGAAACAAACATGATTTTCCCATGAATTAAGTTTATCTTCTGTCATCCACTCATAACCATCTAAGGTAGATGATAACGTGTTGCACATTTTCATAAATTTAGATATTGATAGGGCTTAAAAATTTTTGCAAGAGATTTAAAACTACTTTTAAAAAAAATTCATAACGCTCTTTGAAAGGCTTATAAATTTTTCTTCCTTGCAAGGAACACACTTAATAAGACATTTGATTTTTTATGAATAAATGATTGTCAAATCCTGTATTGTGAAAGGCGACTGGAATTAATTTTAGTAACGTTAAACCTAGGTTGCCAGAGTTGTCAGCTGCTCCCCTATACTTTCCAGTATAGTGTAAAAGGTCTCTTACCTTTCTATCTTTTTCGGAAAAGTTATCCAAACATATCGTAATCTTTGTTTCACTTTCAAAGTCTTTCTTATTATCTTTACCAATTATAATAGTTCTTTTTTTTTTTTAATGTTACACTTGATTTTAATATCATGCTCCATCATTTCCACAAACTTTTGTGCAACATCTTAATAATCTATTGTTGCATTATATGTAGTAGGTTTGCCTTTTTGTTTTTCATATTATGTAACAGAAGTAGACGCCATCATCAAAATACTTTATGTAATAACATAACCTAAAAGGAACATGTTTTTGAAATTGTTTCGTGTAACTTTATAATGGATTAGAAATCAGCTTATACATAAAAAGGTGCTCTTGTCATCGTTTTATAACTTTTATAATATAAAATGCATCGCTTTTTGGCATTTTCTACTCTAACAGCTGCATTAGTGTAACAATACTCCTTATACTTTTCCGATGATTCTTGTAAATGAAATGAAATGTTTGTCCAATGATTTTTAAAGCAGAAGAACTGTCCACAATTCTTTTGTGTTTTTTGTGATAATTATAGTTTGCTCATATAAGCAATATAAAATAGTAAAATTTCTTGAACAATGGCGTTTTCATAACTCCAATCACTCCGTACTCATATTTGTATAAATTGATTGGCATGTTAAGTTGTTTTTTTTTCAGGATAATAAATACCCAGTGGGCACCAAGATGTCTATTTGACATCTCAATAACGTCTCAGACTAGTGTCTAAATGCCATCTAAACGAAATCTCAATGTTAACCCCTTTTAGACGTCTGAATTAAGATGTCTTAGAGACATCTCAAATCAATTATCTGTGAGACATCTGCATACTAGATGTCTTCAAGACACCTCAAACAAGTAATCTTAAAGACGGCTATTACTTTAACACCTTTTAGATGTCTGAATTCAGATGTATTTGAGGAATCTCAAATTACTCATCGTAAGACTATTACCTATCAGATGTCTTCTAGACACCTCATACCAGTTATTTCGAAGACGGCTAATTTGCTCTAAAAAGGTTACAAAAGTATTAAAAGATTTGGACTTAATTAGTGTTTTGTAAAATAAGTATCAGATGAGTAATTAATATTGTTAAGATGAAAAGTATTATTTCAAAAACATCCAATACGCATTTATTAGAAGGTACAGTATAATTAAAAACTAATTAAAACTTAAATATTTATATCAATATATCTTTTTTTTAGTTCAGCATTCTTGTGTGCTGAAGATTTTCTTATTATGCTCTGAGTTTTCTTGTAAATATTAGTTTCCATTATTTTCGGATATTTATGTAGTAAAGCGTTGTATATAAGGCGGTAGATTTTCGTATTTCCAGTCGCATCCACCCACTTGACAAAGTTGCATCAGCCATAATGATAAGCAATTGGTTTAGGCTAAAACTTCACCTTTTTTTTTTTCTTTTTTTATAAAAAAAAGATCTTCTTATGTATAACAATTCAGTTAATTGGGCTTTAAAAGGGAAAGCCTAAAATTTATGTTTACATAATAAATCCCCTAAACATTTTTTTGCTGTTTTTTTTGTGCCCCTATTATAAAAGTAATTTTATCTTTCCCTGTGTAAAACCCAGTTAAATGGATTTTAATACATAAATAAAGAGAATTTTACATGTGTTCTTATGTGCCTAATAAACGGAAGGGTATGTTTATTAATTTTTTTTTCTTTCGACACCCCGGAGTTTATTAGGCAACTAATAGTATACATGCATCCAGTGGTGATACTCAGCCTGTACGTTCCGGTACGACCGTACCGGTTGTTAAAATTTTGCAAAGTTTTCCGTACCGGTTGATATATAGTTATATAAATTGATAATATGATATGTATTTTACATTAAATTGTGAATTATATTTTGTGTGTTGTACAAAAGACTAGTTACAATATTTAGATATAACTCACTGTCGCTTTACGTAACTTTTTATATAAATTATATAAACTTCCAATTATGTAAAAATCCATTCGTTAAATTATGATTGCGACTAGGACATCATCTGGCAAGTGATACAAGCGTAAAACAAGCAAACCCCATTACACCTTGCAAAAACCAAAATTTAATATGAAGCTTATTAAATTAGAATTTTAATAATATTGTTTATACTTAATGTAAATAAATAATTATATGTGTAAAGTAAATATATATAATCTAAATTTTGTTTTTAAGCGTACCGGTTGTTGAAACTTTTGAATATCACCACTCCATGCATTTATTAAGAATTCTTATTATTATCCTTACTTTTACTGATAGAAGTGTGTCATTCGAGAGGTTCTTTTCAAGTTCCCTATATTTATTGGTTGTATAAACCATATCCATATCTTAAATCAAAGTTCAGTTAATTGGGCTGCTTATTAAACTGTTTTCAACTCTGCCCCCGTTGTTGAGCATCCAACAAAGAACCTTCCGTTGAAAAGAAAGAACTGAGGAAATCTGGAAACCAAAGAAAATATATTTTAAACATGGATCACTACAAAGTTACAAATTTCGAAACATAACATAGCGTTTACAATTTTTTTGAACTTTTAAACATTACATCAGTTTGAGATAAACTGTTTTTTTAAAAAACACTAAACAAACGAAACTAAGCGAAAAATTAATGTCATAGTCACTTGACTTTGACATAGGTACAAATTCCTTATCTTCCACATTTTTTAAACTATTGTCAAAAAAAATCGTACTCTGATCAACTTCAAAAAGCAGTTTCATAAAACAGTGTTCAAGGAAAACCTAGTTGTTACTTTTAAAAGTAAAATGGTACCTGTAGATACATCGATATGGGGTTTGCTTTGTTTTCGAGATATTTTCTCCCGTACATCAATATCATCACTTTCAAAATCAAAAGAAATAAAAGGTCTTTTTTTCTTGCGTTCTTTTCCCCTTGATTGATAAAGAGCAGGTGGTTGTGGTAAAGCTACCCTCTGGTCACAGTTTTCCTCAACCTTTTTTTAACCCAATCATAAGTGAAAATAGTTATCGCTTTCAAATTTTTAGTAATTATAATCCTGATTATAGATTGTTACAATAAAAATTGAAAAGACATTTGGAATCTCAACACTCGTGAGAGATAAAACGAGCACAAACAAACAAGTTTTGTTTCATTTCAAAATACTTACAATGTGTCAATTTGATTTTTAACTCTATGTTGAACATGTGCCAACAATCTTATACCGTTCACAGGAATTGTAACCTTGTTTACAATTTTGGTTTACGATACATTTCAGGAATATACGAGCAGGTGCATCACAAACAAAGTTCTTCAAAAAAAGAGAAAAACGTTTTTGATTTAGAATAACTGTTCAAGCTAAATTGTAATTCATGCACACTAACTGGCTCACTCTTACTAGAAAACAAAAAGTTATAACATCGCCAAGACAACCAAAATATCAACCAAAACTGAAATCCAATTCATTTGAGGAGTGGTAAACCATCCACATTTATGTATAAATCAATGCTTTCGTTATTATTAATTTACTCCGTATTTTCTAGTGTGTAATCCGTATTTTCTAGTGTGTACTTTTCAATACCTGCTTATATACCAAAATGTATAAAAGTATCTCCACATTTTTCTATTTCATGGGTTGTTCTAAGAGTTTTTAGCAAAGTTCTTAAGTCTTTAGGCAATGATGGTGCCCATTCTTTCTTAATATTTTTTGCAAACCATTTACAAACAAATGTTAGCAGTTATTTCCACTGATAAGTCGACTTATTTCCATGTGAAAAGCATGTGTATCTGAAATGTCATACCCAAAGTCATTGCTTTAATCAAACACAAAATGTTTAATACTTTGACTGCTTTGACATAAATCATTTCTTGCAGAACAATGATTTGTCTTAACTTCAAAATTGACGCAATTCAACATTTTCAGCGGAATGATTTGTCTCAACTTCAAAGTTGTCACTCCCAATATCGTGACCTTTTTTTTATTACAATATTTTCTCATTTAAGATCTCATTTAGAATTAATTATCTTTCTGCCTTGGCGTAATTATTTTTCTAAATATTATATATTGTTGAAAAAGTGAGTTATATTATTATTTCACATGGGTGTTACCAATCGAAAACGTTTTTTAACTGATGTTAAATTTTTTTTACTAAATATTTTCAAATCAGTAAAATAGTAGTAGCATGCATAAAAATACAATTTTAGTTTATAAAAGTTGTATAGATTAAAACCTTTAGTATATATATATATATATATATATATATATATATATATATATATATATATATATATATATATATATATATATATATATATATATATATATATATATATATCAACAGATTGAGAAAAAAATACTTAATACCTTTGTTGTTAAATTATTTAAAATGTTTCAGTAATGGTGGAAAAAAATCATAATAAAAAATTTTCCCCTAAATAAGTTTTGAAAATGATGTGAAGCTTTCCTGTTTTACGTAAATGTCCCTTATTCAATACCCTCTTATCATACTTTTCCTCCGTTGTTTTTTTATGTAAAAGTTAGTAAAAATATATGTAAAACAAAACATATCTAATAATAAAAGACAAACAACAAGGTTTCTAAAGAAGATTAATAAGTAAGCTATCGTTAGGAAAAAGTTTTTATACTTAAATTACGCGGAAGAAATTTCGTAAAGCGGACATTGACATCGTTTCCATGAAATATTGTTAGTAAAGTATTTTTTATGAGCATTTTTGAGATATTTTGTAATTATAAATTGAACGCGAAGCTTATGTAAAGGACGGTAGAAGAGAAAATGTTGAACTTTATTGTTGTGTTCGCTGCTAGAAAGCTATAGTTTCAAAACGCTTTTTTCATACCCTGAAGTATAATTGAAATATTTAATCCGACAGTCATATATTCACAACCAAAGAGTCACTTGACTTTATATAATAATACTATTATCAAGTTCTATAGTGGAATAGGGTTAGCTACAAAGGAGAAGCAAAATATTAATCAATATAAATAAGATTTCACTCAGCGTGGGTTTTTAAAGAAGTTTAATGAACACTTTATTATTGATAAAAGTTTGAAAACACAAGTTTCTTACCTAAAAGTTAATAATAATTTTAAATCCGATGATTACACAAACACATAAAACTAATATTTAAACTTTTAGCATTAAGTTAAAAAACATATGAGATTAATAATTAAGTTAAAAAATATGAGATCATGCACTAATGTTTTTTGTAAAAGTTTTAAACTATTATCATGAAAAATAATTTAAATAATGTAAAACCATCCAAATCATAAAAGGAGTATCGTTGAAAAATGTCAAAAATGCAGCATTAAGAATTTCCGGAAAAATTTGGCTACGGAAAATTCGGAATTCAACATACCTAATGTGCAATCATCTTTTAGATGTCTCAGTTTTATACCTGATGTCTCAAGACATCTGAAACACTAAATAACACTCATAGACGTCTTGGTGCTCACTGGGTACTTGTCATATTTATTTCATTTTTATGGCTTTTAAAATGGTAGCAACACATTAATTACTACGGTCTTAAGGATATTAAGCTCTTAACACAGACCAATGGAAACGTTTCTTACCCTCATTCTTAATCTTATATATCATCCTTTTTAGAATCTATTTGTTTAGGTAGTGGTATGTATGAACTAACTCCTAATTGAACATATTTAAATGTCTGAATTTTTAGACATGTTTTCGAAACTTATACTTAACTATCATTTCCACAAAACTACTCAAAATTATTAGTAATAAGATCAATTATAGTCACCATAAAAGTAATCTAAATCAGTAGCTTTTAAAATTGGTTCTAAATTTGAATAAACTAAGCATCTATTTTTATCGGTTCAACTGCATATTTTTCAATTAAATATTTTAGTACCATCTTTATTTTTGTTTTTGTGTTATTACAGATTTGTTGATTTTGAAGATTTAAAGAAAGATTGGAGATCTCTGCGTTTCACCAATAATTCATTGCAATACATCAACATCCTTAGTAAAAACATTTGCCAATTTTTAAAACAGAGTTTTTTTTTTATTGATAATGGTCTTTTTTCTATCTTGCATTTCGTATGTTTTTTTAAATCTGTATTTTGACCTATTGTAAGTCATTGTTAATATTTTTCCTCTTACTTTTCTTAATTTTATAATCAACATCAACTAATTACTTATCCCCGTGAGTTCATGTAGCGCTTTTAGCGTCGTTGTCTGCAGCACTATTTATTGTGTCATGTACCACTGAAGGTGCAGTATTGGGTACAGGTTCATCATGAGATACCACTAAATCACCCACCTCTTGATTTAATGCATGATTAAAGAATGATGATTAATTAATCAGCCAAGGCTTTCTGAGTTTTGGAATTGTCTGTTTGACCTAAGCATGTAGTTCTACTTTTTAATTCTTTTACTATTGTTGTTTTTTTTTTCAAATTAACAGCTCAGACATTCTCAGTTTGAGTAACCAGTTATGCCTAGGCTGTTTATGCTAATTTGTAATTCTTTTATCTTCGGCATTTTTAATTCAGCAAATTGCATTTTTAATTTAGCAAATTGCGACAAAACTCGTAAAAACTCTAATGCGTCTATAGAAAATTGCCACATGAATATTAAAAATTTCATTATTTTAATACAATCAAGACAATTAATAATCAGATGCGTAATGAATCATTGTTTTCTAACATATACTTATTCAAAAGTACCGTTAGAACAATTTTATTACCACTGTAACACTGTAAACCCGCTAAATTCTACATGCGTCTAGAGAAAATGGTCGCGGTGTATATCAAACCATTTAATCACCATCATTCAATAAAAATAATATATCAATAGATTTTTGCAGCAAAAAAATTCTGAATCAGTGGGATCCTGATGATCGCTCCAATTAATACGCCAACTTATATTTATCTCCTACAGATTCACAGTCAACAAATTTATTACTAAAAACAATTGCAATAGCTTGAGTATTTGCTGAAGTATTTGGGAGAAAAAGCACTTGATATGAATATCAGTTATAGATGACTTTATTCTTTCTAGTTGTTTAAGAACATTAAGAACAAAATTGGGAATGGATTTTTAAATACAGATGAAATTATTTTTGAACTTGCTAGAAGTTCGTCCGGATTGTAAAACTGGCATCTACTAATAAACTCTATCCAGTATTACTTTAACAACCTTTGGTGCATTGTTTATCACGATAGCATTATAATCAAACTTTCTTTTAATTGTTGGAATATGTTTAATGCCATATACAACTGTATTACAATCCCCAGAAATTCCATAGATGTGACGCAAAAGTACTTTCAAACTAAATCAACTCTTCAGATCAGGACCTTTGATTGATGTAAGCCTAACTCACAGCAAAACCAGTATTACCTGCGATGGTTAATGCTACTGCTATATATTTATGTCAAAAATGGTTACTTTCATGCGACCATGAAAAGTCATCAATATAATTTACTAAACTTGGCTAAGCTGTATATTGACCAGGATAGTTTATAGACTTAATCACTTGACCTGCTTGAAAGTATGTAAATCTTGCAAATGAAAAGTTTAGAAACCTATAAAAACTTAATTAAGCAGATAAATAAAATTAGCAGTATGAAAATAGATTTCTGATTGGAAAAGGTTTTTAATGTTTACTTCTCGAGGAAAAAGCCGATGGTCTTACCTTAAACAAATAAAACTAATTTATACAGACTTTGTTGAGTGCTAATCGGGGTTTGATCATATTTATTTCTTCTTTCAGCAGCACTTATCACATATACAGAGCATTAATAGACAAAAATCCAAATCTTGTTTTTAAACATACAAACTCATTACATGAAAACGATCTTAAAAAAGGAGCTGATTTAATAAACACATCGCACATATATCATCAGAAATGCAAATGCTACGTCTCTAAGAAAAACATTTCACTTACGAAAGTTTGAATCAAAATATAAAGAATTAGAGAATGAAGAAAACAGACAAAACTTCGGCCTCTTAGCACTACTCAAGTTTTAGGTTTAAACTGAAAAAAAGACTGTTACGGCATTAAACTTTTCACACTAATAAAATAATATCAAAGCCACACCGAAAGCGATACTTCAATTCTTAGCCAGCATTATCAATACACTTTCTATAATAAATCCGGTTACGGTGTAAAATCTTTTTTCAAGAAATGTTTGAATTTAATAGGATAGACCACTAAGCTCGAGGGTAATTTGCTCACAATGTGGCAAGCCATTGATGATGATTTCTATTCCTCACAAAATATCTTATATGGTGCCATATTTATCATTATGATTTTCCAGTTCTCTGGATATCTCATTGTATATGTTTAGCAACACTAATTTTAATGGTTGTCTCATTAAAATACTCTCTTTTTGATAAGTAACAACATTGTTTACTCATTACAGCAAAAGTAAGAATTATCCAAACAAGATTGCTGTTCCACAATTTAAGGGGTACTACCCCAGAAAAATTAAAACAGTCAATATATTCAATTTTGACGCAGTATTTGTTAAAAAATATGTGCTTTAATGAAACATAATGAATAAAAATAACAAAAAGTATTAGCATACTCTAAAACATGCTGAGTCAGCAAAAGGTATACAAGTTTAAGATTGCTCCCATTTATGTGGCCCCACTAAAAATCAAAAAAAAATTCTTTTTTTTTTTAATTATTTTATTTTCAGCATTGAAGTATTAAATCCATAATATATTTTTACTATTACATGCTTAAAAAGTAACAAAAAATACCATTATTGTGGTTAATACAGTTACCTACTCCTTAGCAACGCCATAGCAATGGTGTAAACAACAAATTTATTCATTACTTCTTGAAGGTTTTAACTTGTAGTTTTGAAGTATTTTTCAATGTTAGATCTGTTATGCCTTTCTACAGTTCTGTAAAATATAATATTTCTTACAAACTTCATTGTATCATTAATACAAAGTAATTTAACTGAAAACTATCTATCTGGATATGGCGAAAAAAAGAAATGAAATTAGAAATTTAAAGAGAAAGTATTAAGGAAATAGGTAGACAAGAAGAACAGAGGAAGTAAATGGTTGTAGCAGGAAATCAGAAACAACAAGTACATCAAAGCTTAAAAGAGAACATAACTTTGGTGCTGCATTAAATTGTGATTCCGAAGTTGACAGTTTTTTCTTTATTTGTAACTTTAGAATTATTAAAAGTGTATTTGAACAGTGTTCTACAGGCAGTGAGTGCAATAGCAGAATAACTATTTTTCATAATGAATATATACGTGTGGCATTTTCTATTGAAATTATAATACAATGTTCTAACTGTGACTTTGAAAGTACATTTTATTCATCACCATCTAAAAATCGAAGTGTTTCTAGTTCAAAACTATTAACGCAATGTAGAATTTGTTGGAATGGCTATATGAAAAAATAAAAATAACCTGCTGAGTATAAAAAATTCTGTAATAGCTGTACTTTACCATTGTACAAACTTTCCATATAAAGTCATTTGTCATCATTTTTTTTAAAAGGGAAAAATAGTTGGTGACAATGGCAATAAGATAAAGTTACGGGTAAAACAAGCCATATGGCTTGTTTATGTATGTCTATGTAGACAAATAATTAATTTACCTGTGGCAATTATGCAGGAATATAGGGGGAAAGTCCCTCAAAAAACTATTTTTTAAAGCAAAGCATTTACAAAGTTTTTATGTTTTAAATAAAACTATATTAAAAATTAAAAAGTTCTATCAAAAAATATAGCACCATGTTGCCATGGTAACCTGGTAACTAAGGAAAAAAGGGAAATTAGTTCCTTCACCCTGGCAAAGATTGCAGTCGATCAGAAAGTCATTAATAGTTATTTTTTTCCCAGTTTATTGATGAAAGATAGATCTATGCAATAAACAGACAGTTTTTGTTAACAACTTTTCTGTCAGGTGGTGGCCATGTTTAATTTTTGCTATCATTTTAAGCACGAAAATTATAAACGTTTTCTAAGTTTTTTTCTGTTTAAAAAACATTTTAAAAAAGTTGTCTGCTTATTGTATACATCTTTATGAGAGGAGCACTTTCTGAAAATTTCATATAAATCGGTCAAACGGTTTTCAAGATACTTCTGCCGGGAGGTTAAAAACCTGCGTTCTGAGAAAAATGACAAATAAGAGAAAATTAAAATGAAAAACATTATAAACTAACAGTAATGAAAGAAATATAATATAAAAAAGCATATTATTATTAGTTTTTAATCATAAACACCAGCCCTATACAAACTTCCTTCTTTCTGTTCAAATTTGTCTGATTTTTAATGTTTGCGGCCTCTTAAAATCATTCTTCGTTTCTTGATCGTGTCTTTGTTTTTATATACTGACATGCTGACTCTTCTCTGGTTCAAGTAATTGCATCCAGAAATGGTATACTGTCCTGGTATCATACAAAGTTTTTCAAACATAAGGATACTAGACTTTAATCCTATATTAAAGACTCCAATAGCATCGTAAAGTCCAAATTTTAGTTACATATTTGGACAATTACAGATTTGTAGCTTGAAAAGATGACTTAAAATGAGGAATTTTCAAATATCAGGTTTTGAAATATGACTTGTAGCTTGCATTTCAAACAAAACTGAAAAAAAATAATGCCAAAAAAGGGGTTTTATTGATATTTTTCCTGTAACCAGGGACGTTGCTAGGGAAAAATGACACAGATGACCATACAAAAATGTAATTTATTTAACGAAAAGTTTTGCTTTTTAAAAACTGTTTTCACCATTTAATTTCTTAATAATTTTACTTTCATATTTGCAAAAAAAAAATCATAAAATTCCTAAATTTTGAGGAACTTTCCCCCTTAAACCTATTTCTCAAGAACTCTCAAATCCTGAAATGCTAAGAAAGTGTTAACATGGAATGACACAAAACTGCAAAGAGTCATTTAATGGTTTCAAATGCAGCGATGCCCTAAAACTACTTTTATAACAAGGAAAATTCTTGAAATATCTGTTAAATCTTAAATTACTATGATGGGTTTTCTTCTTTAAGTAGCACTTTTAAAATGCTAGTGTTTTGTGGAGGTGTTTATTTCAAAAAACGAGCTCCCAAAAAAGATAAAAAGCGTGTGGGGAGTTATTTAGACTTTCCCTGAGACACTAAAGAATCACATTTTCCTTATGAACTTGATAATATTTTTTACATATGACTGCGAATCATACATATTACAAATTACACTCTCTTTTTATACATTTTCAAAATCGCGTCATTTTGATACATTTAATGCATTAATAATTGCATACATAATTGTGTTTCATAAAGTTTATTAATAGAATCAACCCAATCATACGGATACACATTTTTTATTTGTAACAAATCTAATTTTCACCTAAATAAAATATTACGATATTCTTACATTGATCTTTTGTTGAATTCTTTGATAAAATGTCTAGACTAGAAGGCATAAATCTTCAGCTATCCATGAAACGGAATTTGCATTTAATTTCAACACTCTTACCATCTTTATTAATAAACTCACCAACTTTAATTTCTCTAGAAAAGCTTATATACTTTTCTTCATTGATGATTTATTATTGATTGGTATGCAGTTTATTTTTCCTCCAGATAATTTCTTTATATGCCAATGACAGTAATACCCAAATAAATTGTGAAAAATAACTAGAAAGAATTTTGGTATTTTACAACCTTCATGAGCAGAACCTCTATACTTTCCACTTATACAGTGTTGTTCCGAAAACATGATGTTGTATCATTTATGTTTTCAGAAGTCTTTTTTGTATACTTAATTATACCACAAATGTTCTTTATATCCTCTTCTAAGCTATCAACAAATTTTTGCGCAACATCATCTGTTTCATTACTTGCAGGAAATGTGACTAGCCTGGTTTGATAAATTCTCTCTTCAAAACATTTAATATAATAACAGAATGAACATGGAATATGCTTTTGATATTGTTTAGTATTTGATTTATTTGAATTTGGCTTACATGCATTGATTGCCTTGATAAAACTTTCAAAGTCTGCATAAACTAGAAATGGTACTCTCATTATTCTATTTTGCTGATTGAATTGCATTGTTGAACTTGGTTCTGGAAGTTTAATATATACTGATTTATGTGTTTCACCAAACATTTTGTGCTTAGTTATGATTTTTCAGAATGAAATCCATTTAAGCAATTTCTACAATTGTGAATTTTATGTTGATTATTTGTTGTTTGTGAAGATAGTAATCTGTTTAAATTTTTTATTAAACAGTAGTGATACGTTTCATCAATTGTAATGAGTAATAAATCTATTAAATGTTTGCGGTTTTTGTTTTTTGACACACGCAAAATATGAACTGATGAGTTTTCATATACAAATACATTAACGGGTGACAACTAAAAAACGAGACTGGATTTAAAGACACATATCTCTTTAAAGATGTAGGATAAAACAAAAAGGAAAAATGTTCAAGAAAGTATTTTTTTCTAGTTTTTATATATATAATCAGTTGTTCTCAATTAAACCATTTCTTCTGACTTTATCAACTAGGCCTGGTATAGACTGAGCTAGGCTCCGTATGAGCTCAATATCAATTTTATTAAGGCAATAATTGATTCTAGAACGTAATTTTTTAAGATTTTCTTCATGCCAATTATTCTTGTAGACAAGGCCTTTCAAAATACTCCAAAAATTTTCGATAGGACGACATTCTGGCAAGTTTGCAGGGTTATCCGCTTTCTCAACATAATGCACGTTTTCCTTGTTTAGGTACATGATTACTGTTTTTGCATAGTGAGATGATGCTAAATCTGGCCAGAATACATATGCACCATCTGAATGAAACTTATTGATGAATGGAATAAGTCTCTTCTTAATACATTTGTTTAAATAGATTTTTTTATTTACAGCCAGTCCACTTGGTACAAAATAAGGCCGAGAAACTCCATTTTCAGAAAAAGCAATCCATAGAAGTATTTTTTTTTTGAAACTTTTGTTTTGTTTGGTATTTAACTGTAGATGGAGTAGATTTTACATCACTAGTATAAAATCATTTTTTACTAGTAATATCATTTCCATCGATACTGGAGCGATTTAACGTGAAATAAGACTCATCGTCAATGATTGGTTTACGATTTTTGAATTTCTGACATAATCGACTGCACTTAGTTCTAGCTGCTGCTTTTTGCTGGTCAGAGCGTTTAGGAATCGTCATTTTTTTTCTTGACTTAATATTTGTTCTTTTTTTTAATGTTTTACTAATGTGTTGCTGAGTACAGTTGAACTTTTTAGCTGCCTGTCGTTGAGAAACTCCGTCTTTATGGTCAAACATGAGTTTGAGCCTTTCAATATTTGTCCTGGTCATTTTTTTGGCTTTTACTCCACTTCCTTGAACTCTTTGGTACCCAGATTCACTTTCAGCACGTTTAATTATCTTGTAGATAGTACTTTTAGGTATATTCTCAACTTTAAAGTGGTCATAAGTGAACTTTTTACCAGCATTTTTGTAATTTGAATAAAATTCATACACACGTTTTCTAATCTCTTCTTGTTTTAAATTTATTTTTTTATTCATTTTTCTATAAAAACTAAAAATACATAAAATATTTAAAAACTAGAATAAAAATACCTTCTAAAACAGTTTTCCTATTTTTAAAATCTTATTCCTTTGAGAAGATATGTGTCTTTAAATCCAGTCTCGTTTTTTAGTTGTCACCCGTTAATACTTATATTTGTATTGTTATTCTCAAATTTTGTGACTTGATTTAAACAGGAAATTCCATCTCATCCTAATTTTTTTCATTAGATTTTCTATAAAATTTTGATCAACTATTTCAGAATATTTATCTTTTGGATTTAATGCTCTTGTTACGCACCACTTAAAACACTCATTATCTTTATTAGTTATTTTAACCCTCTATCCGGCACATTATGATCAAACTACTAAAAAAATTTTTTTAATGAATTTTTTGTAAGAATATGGCATTATGTGCTAGAAAAAAACACAAAATAAATCTTTTTGATAATTATTATTGTTTTATGATTTGTTGCATATATGCAACTTTGCCGAAAAGAGGTATAGAAAATAACGCTTTTTTTTTTAAAAAATAATAATAATAATAATAGTAATATGGGTAAATTCAGGCATTTTTAATAGAACCGTTGTAGTTTTAAAATAATTTCTTCTTACTTTAGTTATATATTATCTAATTTTATTGTACATGGAAGTCTTTGAAGCAGTTTCTATCCTTGTTCAAACAAAGTTGTATTTTACATTTTGAACAAGCAAAAGAACAGGTCATGTTACATATTCTGCACCGCCCCCTTTTATCCTTGATTTCGGGCCAGTGGCAGAATCCATCATATCTTATATCACTAATTGGTTTTGGGTTTGATGGCTTTCTTCCGAGAGTCTTTAAAGGTGAGAAACTTCTTTTGGGACGACCAACTTTTTTTTCTGGATCTTTGTCTTTGAGCTTCAACGCTGTTGCTACCTGTAAAATAAATCTTCTTAAAGTCAGCTGTTTTTTTTTAGGCACTTGAAGTTTAGTACAGTGCCTTCGGTATAACAACCAAGCATTTATCTTTGATATGTCAATGCAGTGAAAAATCAATTTTAAGTACCACCGTTTTTTAGTGTTTATTCTCGTGCGGTATAATGGTATCAGCATGTCTGCCAGATCTACTCCTCCCATTGACGCATTGTATGCAACAACAATATCAGTTTTGACATCAACATATACTTTCTTTTTGCTGTCAAACCATTTGACTTTCGTTGATCCTGCGACACCAGCATGTGTTGATCCAACTATAACGGCTTTGCTATCAAACCATTTTACTAAATGTATCCCAGAATTCTGATCCACTTGGTAGTTCCATGATCCTCTTCTTTGAGATTTCAATACTATGTCAGATAAAAGTGGGCATTTTCCGATTCAATTACTACGGAAAGTTCCTGTAGCTAATATTCCCATAGTTTTCAGTTTATTAATTAATGGCAATGTAGAAAACCAGTTGTCAAAGTATATACGGAAGTTTTTGTGTTTAAGCATTTCTTGAACTAGTCGAAGTATTATATCCTCAGCACCGCAAGTTTGGCCACCTGCACTAGTAGCACCTGCGTAGATGAAAAAGTCGCATATTATGCCTGACTTTCCTGCTCTAACAAAATTTTTAAAACCCCATTTGTGGATTTTTTTGGGCATATACTGACATATCCCACTGCGTTTTGTTTTTGCAGGTATCATTTGCTCATCTACCGATTGGTCTTGCTCTTGTTCAATTTTGATGCAGTTATTACGAACAGCATCTAATACAGGTTTAACCTTAAACAATTTGCCAGAGTATTTATTTTTTGTAGTATTGTCCACTGCATGCAAGAACCTTCTAAGACATTCATAACGCTTTAAATTCATAACATCAGCAACAGCATCGCATCGAAGTTCTGTTGACCAAAACGATTCATAGCTAGGGAGGCGAACTAATGACATCAACATCTGAACACCTAAGAATTGCTCAATCTCTTTTAAGTTTGTGGCTATACTAGTGCCTGTTACCTGGACACTATAGAGATTAGTTTGTTCAACTAAGTTCTGGGTGATGCTATCATCCCAAAATAGTTTAAAATACTCAAATGGTGTCATGTCATTGCGTTCTGGTAGAGAAAATTCCTCTCCTTGGAACGCTGCATCAAATATTGGTAGTTGCGTTTTCCTCCATTTATAGACTGGCTTCTTTGCAGACTTTCTTTTCCACAGAATCACATCATCCTCATAATCACTAAAATTTATTTTAAGTAATATGTATAATATATATATATATATATATATATATATATATATATATATATATATATATATATATATATATATATATATATATATATATATATTATACATATTGCTTGAAATATACTTTTGGATTTAAAGAGGCATTGTATTTATCAATTTGAATAAAGAATCTCACATTTTGGAAATATGTATATATATAATTTTTTAAATATGAGATTCATTATTCAAATTGATACATACCATGACTCTTCGGATCCTAAAGTCATGTTGAATGGTGAAAAACCACTTTCTTCTTCTTCTTCTTCTTCTTCTTCTTCTTCTTCAGTCCTAAAGATAAAAAAATTAATGTAAATTTACATCAATTCTCAAAGCAAATCAATGGTAATCAAAACTGACTCACTCAGATTCTTCAGAACTGAAAACAACATTGCCAATTTCAAGTTCTGCCTCATTCCCTGATTCATCTGATTTCACTAAGTCTGATAACTCAGAATCAGAATCTGGTTCAAGTACGTAATTAACAGCTTCTTGTACAGTAAAATTTCGAATTCTACAAGTTTTTGTAGGAGCTACCAGAGAAATCATATAGTAAAAAAAAAAGATCATTTTTTATACCTTGATCCGACAATGTTGCACATTTGCAACAAATAAATTAGGAGGTAAATCTAACAATATCTTATGCTTGTTTTAGTTTATAATGACACTAATATAAAACTTCAATCATAGCACATAACAATTAAAAAGTTTTAAGCGTCAGTATGGGTTTTCCTATATTCAAAAATGAGCATTAACGATAGTAACTAAAACTTACTAAAAATAGCACTTCTCTTTTGAGCTGCCATTATTCAAAAGAAAATGTTATTGTGGTTATATTGCGTCAAAATAAAAATAGAAAGATCTAAAATACATATTTCAAAACTGCTAATGTTGTGGATAAACTTTATAACCAAAAAAATTATCAGCAAATCATTTGTTGCAAATATGCAACACAAACGGGAAAAGGGTTAATTATTGCCTTTTTATCTGATAATTTTTTATCATGTGGAATGTATGATTTAGCTTTCATAGGATTATATTCAATAAAATTTATATCCATATTTAAAAAAGAAACAAACGTAGAACCTGATCCTAAATTTAAAGATGTTGCTAATTTTTCCAAATTATATTCTTTGATCTTTCATACAAATCTTCTAAATCTGTTGATTCTAATGCAACCTCATTATCAGTTGAAAATGTATAATTATTTTTTGTTGTAGTTGTTCCTGTTTTAAAATTAGTACGCTCCATTTCACAACAAAAATCTTTATAAACCTTTGTGTTTCTATTTTCATCTATTGTTTAAATTGCACTATTTTTAACATAGTTCATAAATTGTAAAGCGTCATAACATTTTATACCTGAAGCTGTAAATTTTTTTAGTTACATTAGAAATAGCTGATTGTGATAACTTAAATTCTATTTTATCTTTTTTGTATATATCGCCATGCGAGTTAACATTTATTTTCATATCATTTCTAATTGTAAATCTATTGCAAAAGTTAAAAAAAAAATACCACCGAAATATTTTATAACCGAACAACTTAGAACCGAAAAGTATACTTTCATTGCAGGTTCGAATTACAAAATCCTCCTTGCGCCGAAAGATTAAAAACCGAATTTTACAGCCGAAAAAATTTGGATCGAATTACAAAATCCTTTCTTTTTTTAATTTAATTTAATTTAAAAACTTTATTAGAAATTGATTTTTACAAGATAGTTTTAGTAAACACTAAAACTAATTTAAATCAACACATTTATAGACATTACACACAAACACAACTTAATAGACATTACACACACACGCATACACATAGAAATGTCATAAAAAAATTACAACTGTTTCATTAAAAAAAAAAAAATGTCATGAAAATTTACAACTGCTTCAATTAAAAAAATATATATTTATAACAATACAATCTTATCTAAAGATGTCAGTATGAAATAAAACAAAGTTTTAAAAATGACAAATTTTGTAACCGCAATTATTACCATACCAATTTTTGATATGTTTTTTGAACACCTTAACACTTTTTGCGGACATTATTTATAGTGTTCCAGAGCGAGGTGGCTCTACCTAACGTACAGCAAGAATCATTATATATGGAGCCTTTGGAGGAAAAATGAGTTTTTTGCTACAACGGAGTTAATACGTAAAATTTTTTATCGTAAAAAGATTTTTCATAAATATTGGATTTAGATAATTAACAGCCTTAAAGGTTTCCATTATAAGAAATCTCAAATTTCTTAAATGGATTCTTGGACTATTATCATAATTTAATAATTCATCCAATGACAAATCAAGTCTTTTGGAGACTATACTTAGAGCTTTTTTATGAATTCTGTTTATTTGATTGTGGCTTTTTTTAACAAAACATCCAAAGTTAGACAAATTAAAAGCATTAAACAGCAAAATAGACTTATCATGGAGTAAAAAAAATTTCTTGAGCGTGAATGAGCAACCATAGAGTTTAATTCAAACCAATTGGTGGTATTGGTTGCTTTTTTTTTGCAAACGAGAAATAACCTCCTCAAAGCTATAATTAAAGCATAAATAATGTTTCAAATAAATAATATATCATAACAAGAATTTAAGTTTTTATGGAGTATTGTTGGAAATTTTTCGCTTGAAAACTTTTTAAACGATTTATATATTAGTTTCTTAGGTGATAATTTATAAAACGTAGATCTAAACATTGTGTATGATGATAATTACTCAAACCAGTACACAAGGTATACGAATGTTGTAAGCACAACTTTCTATAAGTGAGTCTATACATGAAGGTTTACTAACCAATTAATTAAACAACTTGATTGTTTAATTAAATTAATGCATTGATAAAGTTGAAGGAATTCCTTCATTATTTTATCCGAAGGTTTCATATTAAAATCACCAATTGTAATAAAATCTATGTATGATGGAATATTATATATATGTATATGATCTATAAATAATTTACAATCGTAAATATTCAAACAATTTCTCCTACTAAGACACAAAAACATTTAAAAAGTGTTCAATTTCAGAACAACAAACTGGACATCTTTTGTTTCTGTCATTTGAAAGGATATTTGAACACCGAAGACCCATACAAAAGTGTCTACACGGCAGATTAACAACTTCTAAATGAAGTGCAACGCATATCTTGCACAATGTCCCCGCAGGCCTGGTCTCTTGTTGATAATCCTGAACATTCTCATGTGGATTTTCGTCCTAAAATCAAATTTCAAATATGAAATTAGATAAAAACATTCTAATGGTACTTTACACGATAAAAATTATACTACAGAAAATTTTATGTTTTCGTCCGAAAACATAAAATTTATTTTAATGATAATGTGGTCTAATCACCCTATCGAGGTATTAAAATATTTAACTGAAACATTTACTACACCAAGTTATTTCATATTCAGAAATATTTTATAATGAACATGAGTTTTGACAACTTATTTTACCTGCTCTCGTTCTGTATATCCCACTGGTGTGAGTTTGATGTCATTAAAGAAGAAAGCTGAAGCCTCAAGAAACTTTGTCGGAGTCCACTCTCCTGTGCAAAGTTTTTCTTCATAACTTTGTTTTCGTTCAAAAGATCGAACTCTCGTCTTTGTCCTCTTCGAGATTGATAACCATTTTGTGATTGGTTGAGTTCCAGTTCTGCATTTAGAATTATCTAAAAATTCATTAAAAAAATCTTTTGATGCATTTTTATTATAAGAAATTCAAACAAACAAAGATTGAAATTGCAAATGCAATAAAGATTACATATATATCATCAAAATATTGTTAAGGGCAGATATGAGCAAATTGTCACAAATAAATCATCGTAATCATACTTTCAACCTGTTTCAAAATATGAGCAAATGGTTTGTTTTGTAAAATATTTGTTAGCACAAATTTAAATAGTGCGATTAAGAAATTATGATAACTAATTTATGTGTTGATTTACACATATCAGAAGAGATCCTAATACCTTAATGAATTGAAAATTAATCTTAGTTACTTTGTTATGAGTTTAATCGATGGATTACACAATATTCATTCAAATATGGCAATACCTGATGATTTATATTGTCTAGAAACCTCAAGAAGCTAGAGTGAACAATCATCCATCTCTTCATTTTTGAATGCAGTGCTTCCGAGACATTGTTGGTTCAGAATTGAAGTCCATGCACAGAAAAAAAAGCTGGGGTTTGTGATGTCACCCAATACTTCTCAAAGTAATACAATAACTTTCTCATTTTTTCACGAGTTTCAATGTTAGCAAATTGACTCATCTCGGTTTTTAGTAAATCTACTTCTGCTCTGAAGAGAACACCAGGCAAGAGGCACATGGCAAAGAATTTCCGGTCCCACCTCCTAATGGCAGGGTTGTTGATGCACTCAGATTGAAGACCAACGGCTTTGATTTTTTTCAAAAATGCTTGGCCGTAATGAAACCGGCAACTAGTCAATTTCAGGGAAGACGACCTTCAAGGCACTGCCAATTGCTGCTTCATAGTCAGCCATAGAAATTCGAGGTTGAAAGTCACTTGAAATTTCCTTAGTTTTTCTAAATATGGCGATGTAAATACCTTCTTTTCTCCAAGTCATAAGTACATGAAACACAGGAAAGACAATGTCACAATCGAGATGTTTAGTAGTTGACCTCCTTTAAAGATGCATGGAAAAACGCAAAATGTTGCATCAATGAAAATAATTGTAAAGCCAGAAAAAAACGAAAAAACTTGTTAGAGTGTTGAAAAGTATTACAAAAATAGAATATTCTGTGCTAAGGTTAAAATATGTTTAATCAATTTCTAAAAAAGTTTAACAAAAAGTCATGGCCAACTGGTCTTCAAATCTGACGATTCCTTTCAGAATGTTGGTAAATGGATTTGGGTCAGGTATTACCAATTCTGCTTCTTCTAACGCTGTTGAGATTTGCACTATACTGAGTTTTTCTTTCATCACGAAGTATCTGTTCACATTTTAAGTAGGATAAAGAACTTTTAACATTTTCAGGACAATCTTGAATCATTTCCAAGTAAATCTGGCGTAATGGAATTTGTGTAGTTGCAGCTTTCAATCTCATTTTTTCCAGCGCTTCAAAATGGCTAAAATCTTCTGTTTTGGAATCACAAGAGTGCCCTCGTATTGTCTCAAGTAAATCACTTTATTTGCGTATTTTTGCAGTTCCATAATACAGTTGATAGTTTTTGCATTTTAAATAAATATAACCGCTGCGATTCTTGTTTTTTACATACCAATTATTCCCAGCTATGTAGAGGAATGAATTTCTTCTTTCACCTTCAACTTTTTGATATTCCATTCTGTTGTTATCATTCCACCAACTACGATATGTTTTTGAAAATAAACAATGTTATTTTTCAACTTGTTATCTAAGACTGTATTCCAAACAGGCAGCGCTTTAAACTTATATTACAAAAGTATTAAACTTTAACCATAAATCATTAAGTCATAAATTTAGTCATAAATCATATATGACATTGAAATTATTTCGGTAATAACTTTTTTTGTGAATATTTTCGGTTGTGTAATAAAAATTTCTCATATTCAGTTCTAAATTGAAATTTAGGATTTGGTTGAAACATAGGACGCCATTTGTTACAGCAGTTCTTGGTGACTTTATCTTTGTTAAAATACCAGATACTTCGGATGTATGAGTTAAATTAATTATATTCTGAATCGGTTTATATATTATATTTTTTGATGTACTTTGATCGATTGATATAGTTTTTAACGGAGTGTGTTTGACCGAAGTAGATTGTGGAACAGTTAAATGCAAAGTAGATAGTAATGCTTTTACTAGATTGCTTTTTCGCATATTATAGTAATATTTTACTTTTCGCTCTTTTGCGATTTGTCGCAACTCTTTGACATTTTTATTTTCCATTTTTTATATAGCAAGATTTTTTTAAGCCAGTTTGAAAATTTCATTTTTCTTGTTAAAAAATATTTACAAAAAAAAGTAAATATACCATACAAAAATTTTTTTAATAGTGAAATTTAGTAGGTAAGACAATTATGGAACATCATAATTAATACACATTAGAATTTAATTTTATAGAACTTAATATTTCTTTTTTAAACCCATTATCAACCTTTCCATCACGTAGTTCGAAATATCTCCAACCATGTTTAGTTTCACGCATAGCGCAATGCAATTAATTATAAATTTTAACTTCTCCTGTTTCCATGTTTGTTAATTTAACAGATACTGGTTTATTTCTAATTGCTTTTAATCCTTCATGTTTTGGATCTATTACTTTTTCTTGTTTTACTTCATCTGTTTCAAGAAATTTTTTAGGTCTTCCCACAGACCTCTTTTCTTTTTCTTCTTTTACATCTGACATTAGCGATTCTTTATCAATCAATCCATTTTCAATTGCAATCATCAGCAATGTCATTAAATTGTCTGACGTTTTTTAAATGTTGTTTTTTTTTCAAAAGATTTTTTAAATTTTTCTTTGAACATTTCATGTTTTCCTTACGTAAAGAAAAAAAAATCATTTAACTTCAAAATTTAAATATATATATGCCTGTAGTCTATAGCAGATGATCTTGGTTGTGTAACTATTTCAGTCATTCCATAAGATTTTTCAGTGAGCATGGATGCATCTCTATAAGCTCTTGAGTATTGATTATTTGGGAATGATAAATTGTAATCAACAGCAGGATATCTTTCCTAATTTAGAGTAACATACATATTTTTTAAGTCACAATGATCAAATACTGAATTTAGTTTTTGACGTCCATCCTAATCTATTTGAAAACCTACAATAATATATCTTGGTTTTTCAGTAGATGTTCTTACACTAAGTCTCCAAGTGATTGAAGTAGATTGAGGTACAATAGTAGTCTCACACTGTCTTAACCTAAAAGCTACTGAAACAGTTACTTTCAATTCAATAGACTTATAAAGATTAACCCTTTCCATATCTGATGGACTAAGATGTAGTATAAACTGTTACATGTTACTAGTTTCTAATTTTCCTGCGGCTGCAGCAGCATTTCTAAAAACTGCACCACAATTACTTTTTCTAACAAGAGTTAGTGTGTGTTTAAAACCATATACAAATTTATCGCAATCATCACAGAAACCAAAAATGTGTTTTAAGGGTATGCAGAACGAAAATTTTCCTTTTGTTGTAGGTTTCTGAATTATGTAATCTTGCCTTATTGCAAATCCTGGATTATCACCAAGAACTACTTTATTTGTAGTATCATTATACCACAACTGATTCTTTCCTTCTCACAATTGAAATTCAACAGGGTATTTAAGCACTCCTAGCATTGTAGTTGCTTGTCCGGGACTATATATTGTTTCCACTTCTTGGTTCGATAATTAGTCTGATAATTGATTAAATAACTAGATTATACCATTATATGCAAGTGAAACTGCATCTGTATTAGCATAAGATGTTCAATCAGATTTAAGTCTTCCTTCAAACATTAGAAAACCCTCAGATGGAAGTGTGAATAAATTTTGTTGTTCAACGTTGATTCTTATTTCTCGAGCAGTATTTAAATTTAAATTTAATTTAAATACTGACTGACTTATACTCATGAAATTCTAATCTTTCAATCTTTTCATTTACTGTAGGGATCTCTGTAAAGTTTAATACATCAGAAGTTGACATTTTGTTTTTTATATACCAAATGCAAAAATTATTATTAACTTATTTTTACGCTAAGCTCATATATAATTAATTATTTTCACAAGTGAAATTTAAAAATGACTTATGCTAACCTAAGCCCTCTCCAGTATTTTACAATATCTTCTACTCTTATAGCATTTGATGATTTTATTGAAGATCCACTAAACATTAGTTTATGTATGTTTGTCATAGGATCGATATGTGTGTTTTCACTATTTACTAAATTTGAAAGTATTTCTTTACTTTTTTCATTAATATTTTAATTTTCAGACCTACAAGCTCCTGTTATTGAATATGCTTTTTCAATTAATTTTTTTTTTCCTTTTTTAACTGCAACCACTTTAGCTGTTGATATGGTAGAAGAAGCAAGTTCTTTTCCTGCTGATTTTGCAGCATATATTGCATCTTTAACTTATTCACTGGAAACAAACTTTATTAAGTATAGATAAAGACGATCTTGTTGCTCTAGATACTGCCGCTCTTTTAATTTAATTCTTAATAGTATCAAATATTCCACTACCACCAATATATTTCTTTACATACCTCTTATTACTAACAATTATCATTTTTATAAAGTATATATTTTTATATTCATAATTCTTATAGGCACACTATAGTACCTACTATTGCTCAAATCAGAATATTCTGTGTTGCTTTGTACTTTTCACTATTTATAACAGCTTATCGTAAAAGTTCATTACAAATTGTTTCAGCTTCATTTCTTGAACCAGTATTTCCAGCTTTCCATGCGGCAAAACGTAATTCAAGCATTTCAACTAGTGAATCAGCATCACTATGAAGAATTATAGTTCCTAATCCTGTTCCTTTCGAATCATATTTTGACACAAAAGATTTTTTAGCTCTCCGAATTGGAGCTATCACTTCTCTATTTTTTTCACTTCTAGGTGACTTTGGTTTACCTGGATTTGAATCAGAAGATATTTCGTTTGTTTGTAATGATACACTTTCATAATTTTTAAGATCATTTTCAATATATGCGTTTATTAGGATTAAACTTTGGTATTAGCTCCCAAAGACCTGGTGTACCAATGTATGTTATACCATCAATAGTTATATCATTTATATCAATAGTCATTTTTAATTAATATTGGAATTTTTCCTATGAATAATTTATCACCTTTAGAATGTATTTCAATTGCAGTATCAGTAGACTTTTTATTTGTTGTGTAGAGTATAAGATATTCCATTGCAATACTTCCTAAATTTAAATATCTATCTTCAGAAGGCATTATTTCTTTGTATTTAGGTACCCCAGCTAGCACACATACATTGGGCCAACGTCGGGCCGACGTCGAAAAATTGGTTGGCCGATGGTCGATAACCGACGTTGGCTTAACGTCGATTTGGTAGTCGGCGCGACGTCCAAACCAACTGTTGGGCTAACGTTGGCCCAACGTCGGATTTCGAAGTTGGGCGAGCGTCGCATTCTGACGTTGGCCCAACGTAACATTTTAATAATAATTATTATTAAAATATTACGTTAAATATTACTATTATTAGTTTTTAATTTGTTTGCAAAATTATTGCTTTTGATACAAAAGATGTGCATACCTTTTGAATCAATAGTTTTTGCAAACAAATTAAAACTAATTCTTTTATTAGTAAACTATTTCTTTAACAAAGGTGGAACTGTTTCTTTAGAGAAAACGCAGCTATTTCTTTAAATAAAGTGCAACTATTAATTTAAATAAAGCGCAACTATTTCTTTGTAATGTTTATTAAAATGTCCAAAAAAGTTAAAATAAAATTTGGCGCTAAGAAACAAAAGTAAACATTGATGCTGATTAATAAACCAACTTTAATTTAAAAATTACACAGAGAAAATCAAAATTTGTTATAATAATCATTATAATTAAGTTAAAATAATCGTTTAAACTATATACATATCTAAACATAATAATGTTCTTTCTAACTGCTTGGCATCCTAACGAATCTTGCATCTTTACTTCGCTTGAGAGCAACTACAACGTTCAAATGCTCCTCGTAATACAATTTGATAGTCTTTAATAATCTTTAATTTGATAATCTTTGATTTTGTATCTTTCATTTGATGAGCTTTAGGCATTGCCATAACTACTGTTAAAATTATAAGTATTATGTTATATATATTTTTGTGAGTGTAAAATGCACATAAATCAAAACATAAAAATTTTTTTTATACACAAAAATGGTGAAAAAATAATAGGTTCATTTGTTGATATTGCATTCATTTTTTCAAGTCATGGTCTATACAGAAAATTTTCGAATAATAGTATTAGTATTTCACTGCAATAATTAGAGACAACAAGTTTCAAAACTCTACTATAAAAATACTAAAAGAATTCCAATTATCATTAAAATGCCACAAATATATATAAATAATACACTACCAAATAATTGTTACCTTCTCCCTCTTTAACAGCTGCCAAATGAATTCAAAAATAAACGCCCCTTTGAACATAACTGAAAAAAAGAACAATTTAAACAAAAGCTTCATTCAGTAAATAATTATAAATGTCAATAAATAATAATGAAACAATAAATAATAAAAACATACAATACAAAAACTATACAGAAACAAGAAGTTATATAACATATTATAACTTTAGGACATTTTAGCAACATGCAATTATAATGCAGATAAGAATTATAATACAGGAAAGAGGTACACATATATTTACCACCAATATCTTATCTTCGTAAAACAAATGCATTTATTAACATCTTTGTAAAACAAAACCATCTACTAAAAATATATTATCTTTGTTAAACACATGGATTTACTAATAAATAAATATTTAACATTAATGCTGATCAAAGAAGCATCTTTAACTTTGTAACACAGAGAAAAATCAAATTTGTTACAATATTTATTACTACATTAAAATGTTCATACAAACTAAACATATATTTATATATAATAATGTATTACCCTCTTCGCAGACATTTTCCTTAAAAATCTGTCGTCCTTACTTTTCAACTCAAAAATCTAAATGCTTCTCTTTATACGATGTGATAGTATTATCTGAAATTAATTTTTAAGTATATATATATATATATATATATATATATATATATATATATATATATATATATATATATATATATATATATAAATTAACTATATAAAACTGAGGGATGATGCAATTAACAACATTGTAGTTGATTGTATCATATATCAGTTTTAAAAATCCTACAGTTTGTATCAATAACATTGACATAATGTTATTGATACAAACTACATGATTTTTAAAACTAATCCATGATATCATGCAAATTAATCGTATACACGATTAATTTGTTTTTTGTGATTATGTGATTAATTTGAATGTTAAATTATGTGATTAATTTGAATGATAAAATGAAATTAATTTTGTGATTATGTGATTAAATTGAAATTATGTGTTTGTAAAGTACATACATTATTAATGTATGTATTACATACAAGAGTAAAAAAAGAGTTTATTTAATTTTAGTTTATAATATCATTATAAACTAAAAACATTATAAACATTACAATTTAAATATAATGACATTATAAACATTATAAACATAATTATACATAATGTCATTACAAACATAATTATACATAATGACATTATAAACATTATTCAATTAAATAAACTCTTGTTTTAAAGAAAAAATAACCTGCATCTTAATAGATATAAAAATTAGCATGTTTCTATTTATTTTTTTTAATGATTTGATATTAAATTCGAAATTACTCAATACTCCATTACAACGAAATTATTATAAAATCATGAAACTCAAAACAATAAAATACTCTAATAAAAAGTTGCGCCACAACAGCTTTTAAAAAATGGATGAAAACGTTTTTAACGCTAAACCCGGTTCACACTGTACGCATTTAAAAATAGTCGTATTTCGACGTTGGCCCGACGTTGGTTCAACTTCAGCGCTAAATTAATAAAATTGGCCAACGCTTCCGACGTTGGTCCAACGTCGGCCCAACGTATGTGTGCTAGCTGGGACACTATGTGTGTGCTCATAAGAGTTAACCTCATTCATGATTTCAGGGTAAGCATTTTAAAAAGTGAGAGAAAAGTTATAATTATTATTATTAGCTTAATGCAATTTTAGAAAAATTTCTTTTACTCGATCTTGACTATCAATTAATGGCTTGCACAATTTTGTTTGGTCAGCCTGAAAACTGATTTCACCAATATTATTATTTATACTACTTTGCTGTATTCTTTTGTTAACATCTAAGAACTCTTTAACAATTTGATCTCTTTTTTTAGGATCACTAAAAAATGAAATCAAATTGTTAAGGAGGTTAATTAGTGCTTCCTTAGTCTGCTCATCTATCTGTTCTCAAACTTTTGTTCTAATTTCTTCAAGCATTAATTGAAGCTTTTGAAGCTCACCAAGAATTAATTCATATTCATTATCACTTATATTCCCATCTTTTTAAAACTTTGGAAATATATTCACTTGTTGTACTTAGCTTTGAGTCAGCTAACACTTTAATCATTTCATGCTTTTCTGCTTTAAAGTTTAATTTTCAGTTAACTTGCCCATCTATTATTGATAAAAATCCAGCACCTAATGCTACACCCTCACATGCAATAACTACTGGTGCTACAATTATTTTTGTTAAAAACCCTATTCCAATAGTACCAAGTGCAATATTATTTGGTTGCAAAGCACTATCAACTGTTGAAATAATTTTTACAGCTCTATGATATTTCCTACTAAATATTGTTCTTTTTTCCTTCTCACGCTCTATATCTTTTTGTATCTCACTAATTTTTTGTAGTCTATAAATATCACATATATTATCTTCAGCAGGTGCATTTGGAAGAATTGGATACATTTTATTATAATTATTATATTCCATTTTATTAAGTACAGATAAAATTTAAAAATTTAAAGTCTAATGAGCAAACGTAATAGTTTAAAAAATTAGTAAAACATAAGCTTTCCCCTTTTTTAATTTACACGTCAGAATTAGAATTATAAGTAACGTTTATTATTTTATCACTAGACTCTGCTAATATACTAAAATAATCAAGTTTAACTTTCAGCTCTTCTCTTAGTGTCACAAATGCAATAACTTTTATGGCTAATAAACCAATCATGTAAGCAACTTTTTGCTGTGATAACAAATTTAATTTAATGCCCTGTTGCGCAAATATTTCATATCTTCCATTTACTAATACTGGTGGATGTGCTAAATCTTTGTGTGGTTTTAAAATTATTGAGGCAGTTTCTACTCTATTTTTCTTTCAAGATTTATGTTGAGCAATTTCAGCTCCGTTATGCTTTAAAACTTTATGAGTAGTGTAACCAGCTAAATTACTCTTTAAAACTTTATGATTTAAGCAATATTTCTTGACATTTTATTATGCTAAGAAAAAAATTTTAAATGAGTTTAAATAAATTTATGAGGAGTGTTACCACTATTAAAGAATCAAATTCAAAAATGGAATGCTCGAAAATGGTGAATTTGTTCTAACAACAGACCAGAACCTTTAGTTACATATCCATTTCCACTACGTAAGTACATTCCATCACCTAAAGATCCTCGTTTACTCCATGGTCTCAAAAATAAACCAGATCCTGCAGCTGCAATCTTAACTCCTTGACCTTTCTTTTTAAGGTAAACTACACCTTTACCAGTTTAATGCTTTTTTAATGCCTTCCTCTGATAAAATACTTTTCACACTTATTTTGCTTTGTTAATTGTAAATCATCAAATATCATTAAATTGTTCTTATCAACATCAAGATCTTCAGGATCTGGTACATCAGCAGCTGTATCAAAAAACTAGCACTCCATATCTGTTTTTTTACTCACATTTTTTTAAATGTCTTCAAATTATTAATTCTGGGTTTGCATTTAATTTTTCTATTTCGTCTTGAAACTTAAATAGTTTAAGAATAACATCTTTTTGTAATTTTTTCTCAAAAGATCTTTTCTTTATTTTATACTCTGCTTGAAAAAAGTTTTTCAAAAAACTTGTAAATTATTATAATTTAACCATCCCGGTCTTAACAGTAAATTCAATTGTAAAGTAATTTTTCCAAAACCAGAATTTCCAGCAATTATCCCTTTTATACTTTTCGGTAATAACTTGTTATTATTTCTTTTACTCTTATTTACATTGCATGACAAATCTATAATTTCAATTTTTATTTACTTTACATAAAACATATACAGTGTTAAATGCAGAGGAAACACAGATACACTGAATTTTCAAAATGTTGTAAGTAAAAATAATAGAAATATGCAACGTGGAATTTGTGCTATTTGTGGAACTACAAAAGTCAATTTGTATCATTAAAAAAAGTAAGTGACTTGGTTAATTCAATTAACTCAGCAACAAATAAAATAAAACTTTCATCGTCAATGTTCCCTTGAGAAGTGCCTCGTATGAATTTTGCAGGTTCTGGTACTAATTTTGATAAACGATAAATTTCTACTGATGCATATTAAAGAATGGAGTAAAGCTATAGATAGAGTTAATAATGCAACTTACCATGATGATTCGGTTACAAATACTTTACTGATAAAAAATGAGAAATGAAGCTGATAAAATGATGCTTGAAGAGATGGATTCTATAAAAAAATCCCACAACACGTGAAAAAATTGAACGTGGAATTATAAACCTATTATATTAACTAAAGCAAAGTTTGGATTAGGCGTAAAAAAAAATTACCAACGATCAGTAAAAAAGTAGGGTTCGGAAAATGAGTCTGCGTAAATCTGCGCAGACAAAAATATGGGCATATCTGCGCAGACGTCGGCGCCGACGTCTGCGCAGATATGCCCATATTTTTTATACTTTAATGGAAAAGAAAAATTTAAATTATCTGAATCAAATGTCTGAAATTATTTTTGCATAATTATCTACTTTTTACGAGTTTTTCATTATTTATCTCTTTTTGGTTCGAGCTACGTATAATCAATCGATATAAGCTTTTGTAAGTGTTTCTTACTACAACTTAAAGTGATTTAGAATCAAGAAATCTTGTATTTTCGTCATTCAAAATATTTAAAATGGAAAACATCAAAATTTCGAATTATTTGACAAATCTTGATCGAGAGAAGCGTTCTGGCACTTGTTTAGCATGCAACAAAACTGTTCAAAGGTCAAAGGAACGCCTTGCAGCGCATAAAAGATCAACATGTCCAAACGCCAGTGTCGAGGAAAAAAGATTGTTTTCAAAGAGTAATTATGAATTGTCACATCTAATCAATGATTCTCAGCAAGTTCCGTATACGACTGATTCACCGACGCAGCGTGTACATCCACCAATTAATGAAGAGCTCAAAAGTGATATCGATACGAAGCTTGCTAATTTCTTTTACCGTACGGGTATATCATTTCGTTTAGTCGAATCGGAGGCCTTTAAAGATTTCGTTAAGTAGCTCAATCCATCGTACGCATCTGTCATCCCGAATGCTAAAGCCTTATCAGGATCTCTGCTCGACAAGCAATACACAAAATGTTCTACTTCTGTAAATGAAATTTTGAATTCTGAAACAAACTTAACACTGATGTCTGACTGCTGGACGAACATAAGAGGCGATCACATAGTGAATTTTTGTATTAAAGAGCCCAATCAGAAGCCTTTTTTTTTTACACCTCGATAAATACATTCGGAATCATTCAAAATTCATCTGCAATTGCCGCGGAAATCTTAAAAGTTATTGAGAAGATTGGCTCACAAAAATTTACCAGTTTCATAAGCGACAACGCTCCTGTTATGAAATCAGCGTGGAGGATCTTTGAAGAGAAATATCCACACATCTCGGCTAGCGGATGTGGAGCTCATGGAGTCAACTTGCTTGTGAAGGACATAGTTTCTTCAACTGAGGCCACAAAAACAGTCAAAGATGCAGAAAAAATTATCAAGTATGTGAAAAATCATCACATCGTGAAAGCAGTTTGATGAAAGACGAATTGCAGCAAATATTTCTCTTTAATTGTCCATGCCTGTATCTACACGATGGTTTAGTTATTATAAATCAATAAGGAGTCTTCAGCTATCAAAATACGTTCTTATTAAGTTGGTAGAAGAAGAAAGTACATTACTGAAGGAAATTCAACCAAAGAATACATCTGCTGATGGTATGGCATTGATATAATCTAACCCATTTTGGGACAGTCTCTCTAAGCTTGTCAAAAGCATTGAATTTCTTTCCAACGTGATCGGAAAGCAAGAAAGTGATGAAGCTCCATTGTCTCTCGTGTATGATTAATTTGGTCAAATGTACAATTCATTTATGGACGATAAAGACATACAACAAAAAGTGCAATTTCGCCTCGATTTTCTCTTTACACCAGGTATTGAAATTGCTTTCACGCCCAAAAATGCCGCAGAAGGTTTATATTTGAATGAAGATAAAACCGATTTTATCACTGCTACAGTTGAATTCGCCAAAAAGATCAAACCTGAAATTGCTGACACTGCTGAGGATGAATTGATTGCTTTTATAAGTGAAATGGCTGGGCTGCCTGAGAGAAGAAAGGAAACAATATTCAAGATGAACGCGCGAAATTATTGGATCACTATTGGTCGCGAGAAATATCCTGTTCTTTACGAAATTGCTAAGCCTATTAACGAAATGATCTGCTTATCGGTTACAGGAGAAAGATCTTGGTCGACCTTTCGATTTATTCACTCGCGACTAAGAAATCGTCTTACGAATAAGAGAGTTGAAAAGCTGGTATTCTTGTATACCAATAGCTTGCTGATGAACACAAATGACAAGACTGATTACATTCTTGAAGAAGGTGTAGTTCTCAATGAAATTAAATGTCAAGAAATCACCGAATAGGCGCCAGCATTACATTTTTTTATTACTATAAGAATCTTTGAAAACTCCTATTGTTACTAATCACTGATTTTATAATAAAGTTAAAATATTACTTAAAACATTTTATAACTTTAAAACTTTTTTTGTTGATTTCAAAAAATCGACTGCAAAGCAGTAAACTTTGTCGGCGCCGACGTCTGCGCCAAGGTCAGCGCAGACAAATTATACTGTCTGCGCATATCTGCGCAGATCTACGCAGACAGTCCAAACCCTATAAAAAAGACAAGAACGAAGAATTAAAATGGACTGGCAAACTTGCAAACGAACTTCATGAACCAGTTTTTAAACATTTTCAGAAGAAGAAAAGTTGTTGTAAATGATATAGATGAAATATGGGCCATTGATTCAGTTGGCATGCAATCTTTTTCAAAATTATATTCAACTGAAAATGAAGAAAAACTTGTGTAGTTAAACGTTGGAATAGAACTATGAAAGTGAAAGTGTTTTAGTACATTTCAACTAGTTATACTAGTAAATATATAGACATTTTAGATGAACCGATAAGTAAATACAATAACACAAGACACTCTTCAATTGAAATGACTCCAGTTGAAGCTAGCGATAAAAGAATAAGAATATTGTTTGGTTAAATCTAAATGGAAATGTACTATCAAAAACAGTTAAACCAAAATTTTCAATTGGTGATAAAGTAAGGATAACTAAAATGAATTTTGAAAAAGAATACACACCAAGACGGACTGAGGAGGTTTTTACTGTGCCAAAGATTCAGTACACAGACCCACCTATGAATAAAATAATTGACAATAAAGGTGAAGAAATAGATTGACAAATAACATTTCCCAACAAACTATCTTGTTGCAAAAAGCTAAAGCAAACATCAGTGCAGTTTAAGAAAATAAATCTTTAAAGGCAAGAATCCTACCTTATAGAGGAAGCCAACGGTCATATATAAGTGAAAACATTCAAAAACGCATAAATTTAAAAGCTATTAGAAAAGAGAAAATTATAGTAAAATCATTTAGGAAAGATAATGAACAAAGGTTGCAATTATTGAATGTTGTTCAGCTTAAGGTCAAACATAAATATTAAGATCATAGTGTTTAAGTGGAAGCATTATGCTTACCTAATATATCCAGTCCTCTGCAAAGGCAAAACGTGTCATTAGCCGGTGATCAATTTAAACAAATACCTAAATTTTCATTAGCTGATCATGGCGGTGGATTTCTTAACTTTCATGTTGATATTTTAGTAGGTATTGACTTTTATCATAGTTTTATTTCTGGAAGAATCATTAGAAGTCCAATAGGTGGTCTGGGTATTAAAAAAAACATAATACAAAACCATTTCTCGCTAGTCATTCAATGGACTGTGAGGTTGAGATTGAAATAGATGAGATTAGGCAAGATGTAAATTAGTTTTGGTCTGTTGAGACCATAGAATCTCCTGAGAGTGTGATGCATCAGTTTGAAAAAGATCAAAGTTACCTTTTAAAACTGATCATGATCTTTTACCTGATAACTATAATATTTGTAAAGAAAGTCTGGCCAATTTAAAAATAAGATTAAATGATAAACAAATGAATATTGAATATAATCAAACTTTTGTGGACTATGAAAAGAATAATGTAATAGAAAGAGTTAAAGAGTCTGATATATTTAAAGAACCAGGGTGTGTGCATTATTTGGCTTATAGGCCTGTCATTCGAAGAGAAAAAGATATTACCAAAATTAGAGATGTTTTTGATGCATCATGTTCGACAACAGGACCGTCTTAAAATGATTTGTTTGTTTTCAGGTTCGAGTTATCTCAAATATTTGATACTTTACTAAAATTTAGGCTTAATGTCTTGGTGATAATTGCTGATGTAAAACAAACATTCTTGAACATTGAAATCTCTTCTGAACACAGAGATTACTTAAGGTTCTTTTGGTACGAAAGAATTTCTGATAAGGAGGCTAAATTAATTGTATATAGATTTCTTAGAATTGTTTTTGGTTTAATTAGTAGTTCTTTTCTTTTTAATTGCACTTTAAAAAATATCAATATGTACATAAAAAATGATAAAAAGTTTATTGAAAGATTAATAGTTGATCTCTATGTTGATGATAAATCCTCTGGCTGTGAAATAGTTTCAGAAAGAAATATGTTTTATAAAAAATGATGGGTTCGAATTAAGAAAATGGATTACAAATGATCAGGAATTACAAAATTATTTTAATAAAAAGGAAACAATTAAAAATAAAAACTCAAAATGTAATCTAATTGTTGATGAATTAAAATTTTTTGAAAGTGAAATTATGAAAAATTAAGAAAATAATAACATGTGCAACAGAAATTTATTCTACCACCCATCACCAGGTGGGGCGGCCTCTACAAACGTATAGTTAGACCTGTTAAAATTACAATGAAGAAAAAAAATGGAAAGGTTTTTTTATCTTATGAAGAACTAGAAACGACACTATGTGAAATGAAATCTGTGATAAACAGTCGTTCACTATTTTACACAACCGAGGATGACACTGAAGAAGCATTAACACCATACCATTTAATGTTCGGACGAAACATTCATAATAAAATAAATGAAAACTGTATACTACCTGAAGATATTTCGAAAAGAGATATATTTGTTAAAACAACGATATTAAGCTTTTGGAAAAGATTTGCAACTTCTTATCGTAATGAACTTAAATAATACCATTTATAAGAAAAGAGTAAAACTTCATACACCAAATAGCTAGTAGTAAACAATGTAGTGATATACGAGATGAAACCAATATCCCTAGAAGTCAAAGTCATATGGGAAAAGTTTTGGAACTCGTATGGGAAAAGTTTTGCAAATGATGGATAAGTACGAGGTGCACGTTTGCAAGTTTTATCTAAAGAAGGAACTAGAACAACCTGTTTCTGACCTATTCAACTATTAATACCTTTTGAAATCAAATCAAACGAAATTAGATGAAAATAAAATTAGTAGACTGACCGAAGATGAACCAGGTGTTATTGCCACCGGTGAAACTTGCGAGTAAATTTGTAAGCGGCCGATCAGAAAATCAGCGAGCGCAGGCGAAAATTTACGGCGCTTTAAAGAGTTATATTATTAATTGACCATGTAAACATAGGGGTGTTAAAAGTGTTATATTATATACGGCTCTTTGTTACTTTTTTTACCGGTTTTGTTTGGATTTTCTTGATGATAGAATTTTGAATTGTAAAATTTTTTTATAACGGTTATATTTTTATAGTTAACACGATGTTACAAGGTAGAGAGAAACTAAGTTAAAATAGTTCTCAATTATTGTCAAAAAAAAAAAAAAATTAAAGCAAGAATTATTTACACCTAACCCTAATCCTAATTCTATCGGTTTTAAAATTTTTATTGAGTGCTCAGCATTTTACTACAATCTGTTTTCGTCTTTAATAGGAACAATAGATATATTAGAGATTTGATGTAAAGCTACAAGTTTCAATTTATGTACAACTTATTGTTTTACATCAAAGAGGTTGCAGAAATCAGTCATGCGAGTTTCCAACTCTTAATTTTCCGCCGTCAACAAAAACTTTAATAAAATGGCTATATAAGATGTTATACTATTACATATGTATATATATTAGGGAGATGACTTTTATACAACCTCGTTTCCAAACCTCACGCACAAAATGATTTTCAGAATTTTATTTATTAGCTTTTAGGCCAAATTTTTGAAGTCACAGATTCAAATGCGAACACAAGCTGTAGAGTCACATGCATTGAACATTACATAGGATCATCAAACGCACAAGGAAGTCAAATATTCACGATAAATGTCATTAGAGGGGATGAATTACAGTTGGAGGTTGTCCTGGTTCCTTAATCTCAGTTTTACCGTTGCTGAAGGCTGCTTTTAATTCATCGTAATTTCTTATCAAATCCTGCACAAAGAAATACTCGATGTTTGGTGATTTAGTCGACCCATGGAGCTCATCGTCCATGATAACGCGAAGAACGCGGTATAGCACATGGTGCTGGCAACTGATTAACTTGAGTTTTGGGTGACCTTTCTCTACGAACATTTGCTGCAGCCAAACAACAAGGCTTATCTTTTTACCGGTATTCACGTTTGATGAGTCGGCAACAATCATCACAACTGATCCTCAGAGGTTTAACTCCTCTAATACATCCTAGAGTCTTTCTGCGATTGTTTGAGCTTTCCCATCTTTCAACTTTAGTACAGTCAACATAATTTCTTAAGGTTCTTTCTTGAAGACCACGGCCTGATATTCAAAGCCCTTAATGTGTTTACCGTCAAAGTGAATGCTCCACTTCTCCAGATGAAGCATGCTCACCAGGTATTTTTTCACCAGAGCAGCTCTCGTATAGAAAGCTTTGTGGATTGCTAATTGACATGCGGTTGGGATTTCAATGCCCTCACTAGAAAGCTGGCGGCACACCACAGCTGCTCTATGGAACGATAGCTTTGAGCATGTTACAAGACGTCTTCCAATGTCTGTTGGGTTGTGCTTCCTTTTGCTCATTGATGCTGCATTGTCATCTTCCCAAGGACTTTCTGTACTGTTCACGGACGAGTCCGTGCTTCTTCCGGAACAATCAGGTAGCGCTAAGCTAGTAGGTGTGGACACAGTCGTTACCATCACCCTATTTTGCTGGGATGGGTGGATGGTATTGACACTGTCAGGTTTGCCAGTCAAATAACCAAATTGACCTTGGCTCTCAATTTGCAGTTTGCAGAGGTTCTCATCCTCTTTGCACAATCATTCGCCTTTCATCTTGGTTATGCCAAACAATTCATTTAATGAACCAAAGTTTTGTTTTATTCTGCAGCGCTTGTAATCTTTCAGAATTTTTGCTAGTTTTGCATAAATGGCTTAGATCAGATACATGCGGGAAATTCAACGTTTTGCTCCATAGGTCTTTAATCTCCTCAGCTATTAAACCGATCCTCTCTCTCTCCGTTCTTTGGCAAAGGATTCAAAAAATTTGAAGCGACCAATGACGTGGTTTTTCAGGGGCATGCAACTCCGTTCGCTTAAGGGTGCTTTATAAATTGCCATATTGCCTCCTCTTGATGGAACTTGAAACTAGAATAAGTTCTTTGCCCAGGTTTCCTTTTTCTTCTCCGTGTTAGTAGAGCTCTTCTTGAAGGACATGTTGCCTTCTACATAGTAACTAAAGTAGGAAAGGCCTCAACGTCAATGTTAATTACGTAACAAGTTAAAGAAACTGTTAATAAGTTTTCAATTAAACTGTTATTGTTAATACATTTTGTTTCAAAAGAAACAAATAACAAATATAGAAAATGAAAAAGGCAGACACTAATAAAATATTACATGCTCATTTATAATTTGCGAAAGAGTTAAATGCAACTTACCAAAAAATGCAAGGATCTCTTTATACTTAAACTATAGAGAATGCGCAATAAATAAAACAAGGCAATAATAATGTTAACACCAAATTAAGACAATTAAAACTCAACTAACCGCTTTGAACACCTCGCTTATATACCAGTTTCTAGCAGACTGCAAAACAGCTGTAGAAAAGTTTAGAACTCTACAGCTTCCCAACCATTACGTCACCGTGACGTCACTGTCCTCACTGACGGCGCACAGCGTTATACGATGTTCTGGAAAATTCTATACATTTTTCTGCTACATATATTATTGCACAAGTCGGTTTCATGATTTATGTTATATACCGTATATATAAATGCATACATATATATGTATATGTATATATATATATATATATATATATATATATATATATATATATATATATATATATATATATATATATACATATACGTATATATATATACATACATGTATATATATATATATATATATTATATATATATATATATATATATATATATATATATATATATATATATATATATATATATACATATACGTATATATATATACATATATGTATATATATATATATATATGAAGACTCCACGGGAAGAAACGGCAGGGTCACATTTTGAAAATTTTGACTTTTTACACTTTCTAGCTTTACTAACCATAATAGCATATTTTGTATTTGAATTCAAATCAAATAAACGATTTGATGCATATTTAAAGTCTTTCTAAATATTCCTAAAAATTCGAAACATATATAGGTTTAAAAGTTTAATAATGACTTATCTCAAAATGAAAAAATGTGACCCTGCCGTTTCTTCCCGTGGAGTCTTTATATATATATAACAAAAGACCAGATTATTAAGTATATTATTAGAAAAACAACTTAATCGATTGTTGATTTAACATTGATAAGCGACGTTAAATCAACATTTTTTTTATACAACATTTCAACTTTGAATTATTGTATAAATAAGTTTTTAAAAGAAATAGTTTTTATAAGACATCGGCATTACTAAAATACTTTTCAGTTACGAACAAGCGTTTTGTATTGACAATTATTGGTGAACGGTTTTTGCGCTCACGAATGTAGTTTTCACGTTAACCAATTTTAAGTTGCTGCTTTTTAGAACCATTTTTATTTTTTAATTGTTCTGTTTCATAGAACTACTTTTATTTTAAAATCCTTCTGTTAAACTAAAAAAAATTTTTTTGAGCTTTTATAAGTTGAGGATTTCTATTGTTTAACTTTTCTCTATACCTTTTGATTCACTTCAATTTTTCTTTCACATAATTTTTGAGGACTATTGGAATTCATTATTGCATTTTTGTCTGACAGTGTACTCTGCTAATAAGTGGTCTCTCACTTAATGTACTGCAAAGTTTTATGCGCTTACCAACCCAACAAATACCAGCAAGAATATGATAATTTCACCCACTAAAACACTTTAGGAAACATTCGCTGTCCGTTTCCTATTTAGATTTTAGGATTTTCTTCAACTGCTATAAAATCTTAGTCAAATTTTCTAATGCAATTAGTTCAACTCCATGGAAGTTTTTGACCAGGCAAATCTATTGAGAACTCTTGTTTTGATATTTAAAATGGTCTCATAACCTAGTAAGGAAAAAAAAATGAAGGAATTAAATTCAATAACAATTATTTCTAAGAATCTCAATCTTTTAGTTTTATAAAACAGTAATATACTTTAATAATGGTTTTCTAATTTGATGAAAGTTATTAACTGGTAACCATTTAGATGTAACGTGGTTTAAAAAACGTTTGTTTAGTTTAAATGAGTTCTCCTTATTTATCTTCTACCAGCATAAAATTTTGTTCTTCAAAAAGATTTAAATGACCAAATAATATATTCAAAGGAAATTTTAAAAAAATCAAAACTCTATAGCACTTGTAATGTCATTATTCTTAATTTCCTATAATAAGACAACTTCTTAAGACCATACAAACAGTTTTGTACAGGTTTCACCATATTTATCTTGTAGTTACCTTGAGATCTAATAACTCCAGGCGACAACCTATTAACTTCTTTTTAACCTTCTCAGCTGTTTTTCAAGAACTAATATGGCAAATTATTAATAGTATTCATTACTGACAAAAATTACCGAATAAATAGATATGGGAGTGTACGCTTTATGAGAATTTTTCATAAAACCAGAAAAAAAAAACAATAACACTTAAAACAAAATAAGTCTTTTCTGATCCTCTAGAAACAGTAGCTAATGTTTTCGCACAGCAAGGTAATTTAGTGAAGCTGTTTGATTAACTATTATTTTTTTGGTCTTTGTCAAACTTATTTGTTTTATCTGCGTAAGTTTTTTTAAAATGAAAAAACAACTAAAAAAGGAAGTTCCTTCTTAAGAATGTGCTTTATTAGAATTCAGAAGCTATTGCTGTTTCAAGAAAGCATTAATTGAAGCTTCGTAAATGTCCTATGATACTGTAAAGTTATGAGAAAAATTTCCAAAATAAAAAAAACATGCATGCTTAAGAATAATGTTTCGTGGTTTGCCTATAAAACAGGTAAACAGAGCAGTTTTTTAGACACATAGGACTTATATGACGTAAGCAAATTAAAATTAAGTTGTTTTAAAAGTTGACTTGAATTCTCTTAAAATCTCCTTGAATTAAGGTGGCTCACCCCCTTTAAATCTAACTTTTTATTTATAAATGTTAAAAATTTGTTTTTTAATTTTTATATAAAGATATTGTATTAAAACTTTAACTTCGAAAAAGAAAAGTTAAATTTCCATATTTTGATGCTGATCAGCATAATTTGTCTAAAATCTTACCTTAGCTAAAACAATGATATCTTGAGTAAAAATTACATTGAATACAACATATTTTGCCAAATGGTAGCTTAATAGTTGCTCCAGGCCTGAAACTAAATTTTTTTTCAAATGTTAAAAAAAACTAAAATAGAAGTATTAAACGTTCAGAAATTGATTTAGTGCCTGTGTCAGTGTAACAAACTACATTCAAACTAATGTATTTATACTTAAGGTGGTTCCTACGTAATCAAAAAAAGTTACTTTTTATTCATTAAGCATTAATTTTCTCAAAAGTAGGTACAGAATGTGTAAAAAAAAAAAAATTTTCGAACACCAATAATATATTGATGATCACATAGAGGACTATAATAGTCAAAATAACCCCTAAAAATTGAGTTTACTAGAAACACAATTACTCATGAGTAAAAGCTCATTTTACTTTCAAACTTGGTATACTTGTTCGTGCTACCTATATCTAGTGCGTGAGTTTTTTTTATTAAAAGATCATGTTTCTACTAAAAGTTATGCTTCAAAACAACTGTATTTTCGAAAAATGTGCTACTAGGCCTCTGATCTTAGTTCCCTAACCACAACTTACAAGTAATAAACTTATTTGAAAAAAATTCAGGCACTAGCAGTACACTGGATGAATAAGTCCTGAAAAATTCAAGTCGCTATCACAATTAATTCAAAAGTTATGATGTTTTTTATAAGACAATTTTCTTGAAAAACGATAAGGTAGAAAATCAAAAAACAAGAAAAAAATTTGTTTTTAAAACTAAAATCCTCCTTTTAAATAAGTTTCTCTTCCCTCTTTATGTAAGTCTATATCCAATAAACCCTTCTTGATGGCTTTTAGTTTTTTTCTTTTTGATTTTGTCTTCTCTGATGTTTTAATAAGTAAATTTTGGATGCTGCGTCGGTTCATTTTTTCAGATATAATATTAAAACAGACACCGGTCTGTATTCAAAGTTTTTCATACACTTTAACAAGTCCAAATTGACCTTCGTTGAATTGAAGAATAGCACTATATACACCTAACTGTAGAATTGACCTTTCTACAAAGACTTGCTTAGGACATTTCATCCAGATAATATTATTCAGGGACTCGTTAGCATTTTGAGTTTCCCCGTGGATGCACTTGCGAAGAAGATCATCATTTGAAAGATCTTGGAAAATCTTTGACAAGATAGGAAACATCCACTCTGGTAAATTAATCTTCTCTTTGTGTTTTTTAAGTTGATTTTTCTTATAAGTACACCACATTTCTTCTCCTGGTGGACAAAACATGTGGCGCTTATCTAAGTTAGAAAAGTTGGTACAATGATGAAGGATAGCACCTATCCACTTTTTCATTGAGTAAATTTTTTCATCGTTAGTGCAATTTAATTTTAGACTTCTTCGAATAGCAATACCATAATAATTTGTTATTGAATTGATGGAGTTGTTTGTCATTTTTCCTTTTCAACCAAATGGTGTAGAGGTATTTTTATATTCTTGTACTAGTGCCCTAAGTCGAAAACCTATTCGTTTATTTACATGTCCAACTTTGACGTATAAGGCAACATTAGAATAGCAAAAGAGATGTACTATTTAAAGTTTTAAAGTACATTTAAGATATTAACTTAAAAAATAAAACGGTTGCTATGGCCGTTGCTAGGCACTAAAACTATACCTACCTGTATAAAATAAAAAATATTGTAAAAAGCATAAACAAACTTAAAAAAAAAGTATATACCACGAGAAAGAGCAATAAATTTTACATTAGAATATCTAATTTGCCAAAATATCAATGTTTGAAAAAATTTCGACTTTTGATTATGTAGGAACCACCTTAATATGTTATAATTCTAGTCCCAGCCCTTATAAATAAATTAATCAACATACAGTAAAAATTTGAAGATAAAAGTTTTAACCAAACTCAAGATATTAACGTTTTCGAAAGAAAAACATTAAAATAAGAAAGTCTAAAAAAACACATTAAAAAAAAAAAAAGTTTTCTTTATAAAAAGTTACTAAAACCTGCCACTAGCATAAGAATTCACATTATCATTTTCCTTCGCAGTGTCTAAATAATCTTTCTTTATTGATCTTACATGTTTTTTTTTTTTATTAACATCAGTCAATTTTCTTCACATATTTGATAATCGCTTTTTATCTTTTTTGTAAGTTCCTATTTCGAAACAGTTTTAAATAAATTTAAATTTAAAATAGAAGAAGAAACAATTCTTCAAGAATTTTCCTCGCAGTGAAAGTAGTTTTTGGGCATCGTTGCATATGAAACCATTAAATGACTCTTTGCAGTTTTGTGTCATTCCATGTAAACACTTTCTTAGCATTTTAGGATTTGACAGTTCTTGAGAAATAGGTTTTAATTTCCTGCAGAATTGCCACAGGTAAATTAATTATTTGTCTACATAGACATACATAAACAAGCCATATGGCTTGTTTTACCCGTAACTTTATCTTATTGCCATTGTCACCAACTATTTTTCCCTTTTAAAAAAAATGATGACAAATGACTTTATATGGAAAGTTTGTAATATGGTAAAGTACAGCTATTACAGAATTTTTTATACTCAGCAGGTTATTTTTATTTTTTCTTATAGCCATTCCAACAAATTCTACATTGCGTTAATAGTTTTGAACTAGAAACACTTCGATTTTTAGATGGTGATGAATAAAATGTACTTTCAAAGTCACAGTTAGAACATTGTATTATAATTCCAATAGAAAATGCCACACGTATATATTCATTATGAAAAATAGTTATTCTGCTATTGCACTCACTGCCTGTAGAACACTGTTCAAATACACTTTTAATAATTCTAAAGTTACAAATAAAGAAAAAATTGTCAACTTCGGTATCACAATTTGTTGCAGCACTCAAGTTATGTTCTCTCTTAAGCTTTGATGCACTTGTTGTTTCTGATTTCCTGCTACAACCATTTACTTCCTCTGCTCTCCTTATCTACCTATTTCCTTAATACTTTCTCTTTAAATTTCTAATTTCATTTTTTTCTTCTCCATATCCAGATAGATAGTTTTCAGTTAAATTACATTACATTAATGGGTTAGCAGATAAAAGTATCACTCAAAAGGCGATCAAAGTCCACTTGCAAATTATACTTATATATGCGGAAATTATTTATGCAAAATTATACAAATAATGCTAAATTTGGGTCCTTTAACAGAGACACATGCTTGTGCATGAAATAGCCTCGAATGAACGATAGAAATCTGCTAAGCATTTTAATTTTTTTTTTCAAGCATGATTTGTGTATATTATTAGAGTAATTTTCGTCTCAAATTTTTATAATTAAGTCTAGTTTTTCACTTATTTGCGTTAAACTATTTATATACTAGGGATTTTTAAATATTCCTATTAATCAGTGCTTCTTTTATCCTATAATTGGCTTAAATTGTTTTTGTTGACTTACTTTTTTTAATGTTTCAGACACTCAATCATCGATCAAGAATGTTTGGAAAGGTTGGAAGTAGATATTTACAGGATAAGGATATTAGTGATGAATTCCTGTTTGTATAACAAGCATTTTGGCAAAAAAAGCTCTTAAAGAATTATGGGAATGATATGGCTATTTTGGATGAAACTTACAAGACCACACGATATTCTTTACCTTTGTTTTTCTTGGTAATCAAAACAAATGTTGTTTATAAAATTGTAGCAACTTTTGTTAGTGAAAGTAAAACTTTTTAAGCAATAACTGAAGCACTTCCCATCATAAAGTCTTCGAATGAAGACTTTTAACCTCTTTATTGCATGGCTGACTAATCCACTGCTGAGATACGTGCTCTTGAAACTATTTTTGTTATGTATTTATACCAGAAGTTTAGTTTCTATTTATTTCTCATAAAGTTAAATCATATTAACACACCTGCAATGCATAAACCATTTCTATTATTGTTGCATTTCTATCAATTAAAACGCATTTATTCTGAATCCATATGATTAGGATGTGAAGTTTTTATCTGTGACTTTCACAGAGAAAAGTCTTGGAATTGTTGACTAAAAAAGTTCTCCAGTGGTTGCTCTGCCAGAAAAGATGACATTTTGTGTCTCTTAAGATGTATTGCTTGTTCAATAATATAAGCATTTTATTTTTTGTATTTATGTGTTATACTGGCGTTTATTTAGACAGCCAGAGTGTTTTTTTTACAAATGTATTTGGGTTTAAAAGTTTTTTAATTACAAATTATGTTGACATTTTGGTGAGGTATTCGTGCTACTTTATTTTGATATGATATACAGCGAGGATAAAACACTTCCAAATCCAACTTATTCAGTTTTTCTATGAAGAATACTAATTTTTACGTAACATTTTTATGTAACAGATTTATTCTAACATATATTTATCTTATAATATTTTCAGTTGTACACAAACGTATTGTAATGTACATTAAAGTTATGCTTCTACGGTAAAATTTACAATTCTTTGTCATATTTGAATTACAAACAGTAAAGATAAGAAGGTTAAAGAAATAAATTAGCAACGTAGGACATTGGTCGCAAAAGTCCATTTCATATTGGTATAATCCAACTAGGACAGCATTTCTTAAGCAAACGTGCTTGGCATGCATAAATAAGGGCTTGTCATTTATCTCTATGTTTAGATCGAAGGTATGTGTAAATGGAGATATCAGCTTTTTTCTATTCATTTCTTTTGCTTTTTTTAAAGCCTCATCATTTCACTAATGCTGTCTGAAAAAAGAAAAAAAAGAAAACTGTTAGTAAAGGAGCAATTTTTCATACAGAATTTCTTTAAAATAGGTTAAAAAGATTTTAAAAATGTCTGACTGCCATTTAATAGACAAGAAAAACTAAAAAGTATAATTGGGGTACTCTTACCACTGCCTACAGCATGAACAAACTGAGTCAGAATATTCAACAATTCCTTCACTAATAAGGTGACTTTGGTAACTTGTTAAGCAGAGAACAGTAATTTTCTGAGCCACAGGCTGCAACCAATCTTTAACCTCATTTAGACAGTTGCTTCTTGCTGTAATCTCCCAAAAACTGGATCAAGAAGAAAAGAGCTGATTTAATACGTGACAATCAATAATACAATTAGAAACAAAAAAGCAATGATAAATTTTGCTTGTTAATGACATTACAAATAAATTGCTTAATCATAAAAGTATTGCAGACTTGACATTAGTTCTTCTACTTGGCAATGAGGCAAATATCTTCCAACACTATTTTTTTTGTACAAGATTTTAATCACTTAAATTTTAGTAAGAAGCTCTGATATTTGAAGCTATTTGGGAACATTGAGTTCAGCATAATTTTTATGCCAACAAGGAAAATTAATGCTTGGCACATAAAAAAACTATTTGATTGCAATACGGGGTCGTAGTGGTTGGAGCAAAATTTATGCACATTTAGCAAAAACTGTAAAATAAGATTTGTTTTTTAGGAAATGTGCAAATGTATTTCCTTTTTTCATCAAATTTCCATAACAAAATTGATAATAGATGCATAGTGGCCAAATATAAAATCTTTTCAAAGTTGATATGTGTAGCAACCCTGCAGTTTCATTAGCTTTTGTTTCTACGTAATTCCTGATATGGTTTTGGCCGTTGCTACTTAGAGCGCGATGCGCTCTATGCAGTCATATGCTACTCGGAGCGCAATACCTTGTACGCATGCGCTAAATTTTTTTTTTCTTTTTTTTAAATCTTGTTGAAGTTATCCCTATCCCTATCCCTATCCCTATCCCTATCCCTATCCCTATCCCTATCCCTATCCCTATCCCTATCCCTATCCCTATCCCTATCCCTATCCCTATCCCTATCCCTATCCCTATCCCTATCCCTATCCCTATCCCTATCCCTATCCCTATCCCTATCCCTATCCCTATCCCTATCCCTATCCCTATCCCTATCCCTATCCCTATCCCTATCCCTATCCCTATCCCTATCCCTAACCCTTACCCTAATCGTCTATCTAACCAGCTTTATTGTGAAATATAAATAGCACTGTTATAATAAAATAATTGCGCATGCGTGTACAATATTGCGCTCTGAGCAGCCTATGGCTACGTAGAGCGCATTGCACTCTACGAAGACACTTCGTATGGTTTTCGGTTCATTGAACAAATTATTTTTAGCATTTAAAGTCACTTAAAGAAATTAATAGTCCATATCTGACTAAAAAATATATGTGGGAGTAAACTCTGAGCATTCAAACTAGAAATGCAAGCGAATTCATTAAACATAGTTTAAATTTAAGCGCTAAATAATTTAACATAAAGTTTTTTTTTTTAAATTTTATGCCAAATTTATTAAATTGAGAACTACTATCTATAAACCTTTTGAAATCACTAATAAGCCTCTAAAAATTATATTCTTAATTAAGTTTGTTTGTTAACAGTCTAAAATATGTTTCTCCTGCGAATATGTACTTTTACATATACTTTTCAACTTCAACATTCCTTGGGGTTGAATGGGCAGCAAATTTAACAGAATTTAGGATACTGAAAAAACTGGTTCTTTTGAGATGTAAATATAGATCTAATATTTTAAATTAAGTAGGATAAAATGAATTATGCTAGCTGAAAGTAGATGAAAACTTTATTAAAACAAAAATAAATCACAAGGAAAAAGAAAAAGATAATAAAACCTTTCAACATTCAACCTTCTGCTTCTGTAACTGGTTTATATGATACCTTCATCTGATATCTGACTAGAGTCAATAGAATAATTTGAAAATGAGCTAACACATTTGTGTGATATATTTACAGCACATAGTACTTTATTGGATAATAAACATGAAGAGAAATTTCGTTTAAATCATCTATCTCATTGCGATAAAAAGGAAAAACACACATCTTTTTCTATTTTGCACAGGATGTATGGCTGCCTCGTCTTATTTTGAAATTGCACATTAGTATATTAGCACTTAAAAAAGAATTATTTTTGAAAACAGAAAAACAATCTGTTTTGCCATTTTTAAATGCTTTCACATTTTTTTATTATCGGAATAATTTCCACATCAATTATATTAAATTAGCAAGGAACTTTGATCGCCTATTGAGCGATACTTTTATCTGCTAACCGTATTAATGATACAATGAAATTTTTAAGAAATATTATATTTTAAAGAACAGTAGAAAAGCATAATAGATCTAACATTGAAAAATACTTCAAAATTTCAAGTTGAAACCTTCTATAAGGAATGAATAAATTTGTTGTTTACACGATTGCTATGGCGTTGCTAAGGAGTAGGAAATTGTATTAGCCACAATAATGGTATTTTTTGTTACTTTTTAAGCATGTAATAGTAAAAATATATTATGGATTTTGTACTTCAATACTTAAAATAACATAATTAAAAATCTTTTTTTGATTTTAAACGGGGGTAAGCCACCTTAATCCCTAAATCTCATAGATTTAGTATTTTGTTTAATTTCCACAGCAAATTACACTACTCCTGTTCTCTGAAAGTACTGCATGTTAAGGTTGCATTCTTAAAGAGTTAAGATGTAAAGAGATTTGACAAGACGCCGGATCTTCCCAGAGCTTAAATTTGTGCACTTTCCGCAATTCTTCCATCTTAAACTGCTAGTTTTTAGCTAATTGGTTTTTCCAATTATCAAATGAAACTTTTACTCTAACAGAAAATTTTTATTTTATTTTTTTTGTTGCAAACACTTTTCTAAAAGCACTACATTAAGAATTTGATGGCGATATACGATATATGGTTAGATTTTAACCCTAACCCTTAAACCTAACCCTTCCCTTAACCCTACTCCTAACCCTTTCTAAACCCTAACGGTTGTAAACATTTATTATATTTGAATGATTGTGGGCGGGGTTTAACCAAATAATGTCTATAGTTTTGCCATGAAACAATAAAAATTTTCATTTAATTTTCATTTACTTTGCGTTAATAAAACATTTAAGATTGATGTATGTTTTTGTTGTCATGTTCCTGATCGTGCTGGTTTAAGTCATTTTGTCAACAATACATAGTCAATAACGTGTTAAGACTTTTCACAAGCTTTTATAAGGTTTAAATTTTTACGTTGAGAGTTTTAACTGAATTTAGTTTTCATACATTGACAGCACAAAATGACTGCAGAAAACAAAAAATGGGACGTAATGGTGTCATATAATTGGAAAACGGGTGAAAAATGTGCAGATGATTTATACAAAGTTTTGACTGAAAATGGTTATAAAGTTTGGATTGATAAAAAGAACATGATTGGTGATTTAGAAAGTCAAATGGCAAAAGGGGTAGCAAACTCTGATATTATTTTATTTTTAATTTCAGAGGAATACGAGAAATCATATCACTGTGAAGGAGAGTATACTCATGCTAGAACTTGCCGGAAAAAAATCATACCCATACAAGTTTAAAATTATCTTCTTCTAAATTAGCTTTCATAATTTCAGGAAAGATGTATTATCAACTATATGAAAAGAAGGAAGAAAATATGAAAAGAATTTTAAAAGAAATTGACAGTTACTTCATGAAAAGATGCCCAATCAAAGGTACCTAAAATAGTTTTTTTTTGCAAAAAATTTTTAAAAAATTTTTTGTGTGGTAATTTGTTCAATTATCATGATGTAAGTACTATTTTTTTCTTAAAGTTAGAAAGAAGCTAAAACAATTGATCGGTCAAACAATTGATATTGAATATAAATATTGGTTGTACTTAGATGTTGAGTAGAGTAAACGAGTTTGCTTTATTTTTCACTCAAACGGCTTTGTTTTATTTTTCTTTGTCGCATTCGTCTCTCGTCATTTCGAATATTTTTATTGAAGCGAAAGAATTTTGTGTGGTAGTATTTGGAGAACATTCTTTTGGTTTTAAGGGGCAACTACCCTCAAATTTCAAAACTACACGAATAAAGTTACTTTCTCTTTAGTCACATAGGAAATAATATACTGACATTAAAAATACCAAAAACACATAAAATTGTAGCTCGTTGCTATGGTAACCAAAAAAATAGCTGAAAATACAACAAAAACTGTGTTTACGCCGTAAAAACAATAAAGATTTGTAATTAAAGGAGTGTCAATGAAGTTTTGCAGAACTGTTCTAAATATCTAAAATTGTGATATGAACGAAGCAGTTTTTTGAAAAGTGTTTTTTTTTTCAATAAAAGACTACAGACAAAATAGGTTTTTCAAAAAAAGGTAAAAATCCATAGAACAAAACTTAATAACTCAAAAGCCTAAGTCATGTTAGAAATTCTATTCCGATCATATCATAAATATTGGCAAAATGAACAATTCGTGTGAGCAATTTGGCGGAAAACAAACAACTTGGATATGGTTGTCCATGGCCGCTTTTATAGTACCATATGTTAAATGACTGCCATGACCATCATAAAGCAAGAGTATTGGTTTTTGATCTTAGTCAACAAATGCTAAAAAGTGCTCGATAAACCTAAACGAAGAATGTATTTACTTCTACTGAATCATTTATACCGTCTTCAAGAACAACAAAGGCTAATCAGTGTAAATACATTAAGAAAAAAGGGAAAGAAAAAAAAAGTTGAAAGAAAAAAAATTAAAATTATAAAATTCAATAAAAATACCAGTTTTCAAATAGAAAGTCTTGCATCCATCCACTCGCTGTTACCCCAAAAGCACATCCTGGTGGTCCATTTTCTATCCATTTAGAATATAGACAGCCTTCTCCCTTGAAAACAGCAAATGGTGGAAGATGTCTTCCACACACAAAACAGCATAAAGTACATAGCTTTACCAGAACAAGCAGCCAGTTCATTAGCATCTTTGCTTTTTGGATGTCCAAATACTCTCTTCGTTAAGTGATTTGAAGAGAGCCCAGTCTCGTCAAGCTTGTATATACTACTTGGTACAATGTTATTACTATGAATCACATCAGATAAAGCAGTAAAAAATTTATCTACAACTTCACGTGTTAAACCTTTAGCTTTTGAAAATGTAAGTACTTCAGGTTTGTATAATCGAAGTTAATCAACATGACGCTTCTAAAAAGAAATTGTCCAATCTTTCCTAGGAATTCCATTTTTAAAAAGAGTTTTTATCCTCATCGCTGTGCAAAATTGGGCAACTAAATTACTATTGTCAAGAGAATCTAATGGAAGACCATATCTTTGACAATACTACGCCGCAGCTACAATTATAGCTTCATCATTATCACTCAGCACACTTTTTCGACCTTCACGCTTTTTTGCATTAAATTTTATTCTTCGTCTCAATGTTACTTTAGGAACAGAACATTCTTTAGCAGCATGATAAATGGTCTTTTTTTTTTCTCACAAACTAACATAATTGCTCTTTCCAAACTATCAGAATTGCATTTGGGTTTTATTTTTTTATTGTAACATCTTGGCATTTTTAAATACTTTCTAAACTAATATTTATGAAAAATCTGTTAAATTTTTAGTGAAATATAAGCATAAACCATAACATATCACAAAAAAAATATTTTAACACCAAATAGGTTTTATATAATATTTTATTTGACTTTTTTTGATGTAGGAGAACGTATTCTTTCATACAAATAATTACACGTTTCTTAATGTAAACTTCAAAGATATAAACTTCAAACATAAGAGTACAAAAGGACTATTAACACGAAATTAGTGAGGTCTGATGAAGCTGATAGGTATATAATGTTATTAACAACAACTTCGATAATATAATTACATATCAATATTATACATACAAAGACACACTTTAGCCCACCTGATTATGTTTTAAACTTTAAACAAACCATGTGCGTTATTGTCTTAAAGGTATACTATCCTTAAAATAAAGTAATTTAACTTTCAAAATAACCATTTTTCATACGCTTACGGCTTATTTGAATATATTTTCTCTGAAGTTTAAAAACAGAAAAAAAAAGACTTTGTTGATGTATCTCGCATCTTAGCTAAAAAAGTGCCGTTTCTATCAGCATAGCTAGGTTATATTTTAAAATCAATAAGCCTAATATGTTATAACAAAGTGGTAAAAATTACAACTTTAAAACTAAAATCATTATCAATATAACATATAATTACGAATAAGACCCAGATGACCCCGAAGACCACATTGCACCACCCTACCCTATCTTAACTTGTGCTTTTCAATGGAACGTTTAAAAACCCTCACTGCACCAACAGATTCCATACCACCAGCTGTACCTTGATAATTGTACAAGCAAATATGCTTGTTTTTCCAATTAGCATATGCATCAAGATTTGATTTTCTTAATTTTACTTCATACAGCATGCTTTGCATGACTTATTCATAGGTTCAACATCAATTATATTTCCACTATCTCTTAAAATTACGGTAAAAGCACCATTCATTGACTAATATCCTCTTTTCTGCCACTATCCATTGCATGATACACCAACATCAACAATATCCTCACCAGTTGCATTTTCTTTTATTTCAGTTGCAGCATCTGACATTGTCTCGTTTGCAACACTTTTTACAACGTTTTTTATTTTTGTTGCTATTTTTTAGTTTTTTGTTTTTGGGTGTCTTGGATTTAGGGATATTCATGAGCTGACTAAATTTTTCAATTCCAGTATGACCATGTCATAATATTTTCATTGCATATATTGTCCTGTTGTTAATATCAAACCCTTTATAACAATTATATGATGTATAAAATTCATGTTTGTAATCAAAAGATTGTGTAGTACACTTCAAAGATAGCTATGATCCTGGACCTTTCTTTTTTTCATGGTGATCACCAAGGTACAGTGCATAATTTTCACATTGGGGACACATTAACAGTGAAAGAACTTTAGATAGAATTTCAGTGTCTATAATTCTGAAACCACTAATTTTTTTAATGTTTTTACTTGGTACATTTGTAATGAATTTAACTTTCTTAACATATGCGCCAAAAGTATTACTGTCATTTAACACACATCCACTTACATTTCATGCATTTTAATTTTTCTGCACATTAAATACTCTTCTTTTTTTGTGGTATTTTGTTCTCTGCTTTACTCCATCATTCATTTTTATGTTTCTAAAAACATCCAAATTATCCAAAACATCCAAAGGGTTTTATCATATTTTTTTGTTTCTGCTGTTGGATAAATTAGCTTTGATTACTTGATAAAATAGCAATTGTAAAAGGCCTAAGTTTGAATATAATGAGAAACAGAATATTATAAAGCAAAGAAGATATAAATCAAAACATATATTTGAACAGTACTCCAGGATAGTTGCCCTTTAAATCAATACGTATTGAAACTACAGATAATTATTACAAATGTAAAAGCTTCTGCAAATCAGGAGTTTTTTCCATTGTTCTTACTAAAGTTTTATTCTGCTTCTTATTTCCATAAATAAGGACTTTTTTCTGTTTTGCGTCACTATCCTGAGCTTAAAGTATTTACAGTCAGCTTCTGCTTTGCCTTCAAAACACGATAAACGCGTTATATTACGTCATCCTCCATACTATTTTGGTCAAGTTAAAGCTTTGTTCGTTTTTTAAACATGGCAAGATATATATATATATATATATATATATATATATATATATATATATATATATATATATATATATATATATATATATATATATATATATATATATATTAGGGTGTCCCAGAAAAAGAAAATTTTTGAATTTAATATTGTGCACTACGTCAATCCTCCTAATTTGGTCCCAGTAGACCACTATAAAAATATCTGGGCTTAAAATGATTGTTAAGCTGAGGAAGTTTATTTAGAAAAATGTTTCATATAAATTTTAATGAGTTTAGAGAATTTTTTTGCATTTTTTGATTAAAACTCTGCAAAAATATAAAGTAATAAAATATCAGTTATTAGGATGTTGAAAAACATTAGCAGTATATATTGTATACTGCTACTTAATTCTAATTTGAGTAATATGAATTTAATTGTAACAATTTTTAAATATATGTAAAATACATACAAAAACATTGTGATCATTTCTGTAATTTAACATTTAATTGTGATCAATTCTGTTGTATTTTATAATATAGAAAATAGTATTAAATATGGCAAGTGCAGGGCTTGTTTTAAAAGCTAGTAGAAGAAGAATTCTTTTTCTGTTGGGGTACCCTCTCCAGATATTTTCTCCAAATAGACTTTCAACCGGCGGGGAAGTTTGTCGCAGAATTTCCTGGATTAACTAAAGTCATGCAACTGCAATCAAAACATTGTCATCTAAAATTGGATGTCCTCTGGAGAGTACAGGCAAACTTAAATGCAGTGGTGGTATGTGTTATGCTGATAGCAGAAACGAAATAACAAATGTGTGCATCATAAGGGAACTGATTAATATTTGGAATAAGACAGGCTTTGATGAAAATTTTAGCATCAGTGAACGATCGATTAAGTAAGTTACTAAATATCCTTGAGCAATTTTCTCTTGTGAAAATCTCTCATAAAAATTAAGTATTCTGTGAAACATTTATCGGTGAAATACAATTACATAAGTTTTTATACTATATTTTAAAACGTTGACATTTTTTAAATGTTGTAACTTTTAATTTAAAAATAGAATCATTGCTCTGTATACCCAGTATACTAAAATTTTAAAGATGAGAACCTTAGAGATGAGCAAAGAAACCATGAAGGAGGATTCAATTTTTTGAAAAGATGTTTGAAAGGGGACATGGTCAAAATGTTTTACAAAAATGACAAAACATTTGCTGAAGGTGAGGAAAGAATGAAAAATCTGCTGAGGAAGATGGAAGAAGAAGAGCAACAGCAGGAGAGACTGAAAGCAGTTGTTGAACAAAAAAAAAAGAGTCAATTACTGGAAAAAGCAGCAGAAGAAGAAATTTTGAGCAGGAATTCTCCAGTGGGTGTAGTGGAACAGATTATGGTTCAGACTGAAACTCCTACTATAAAAAAAAAGGTTGTGTGATTCAACCAAGATTTGTCTTCAACTCAGTCTGATTAATGTTTTGGATAAGTGGATTCCATTTATGACAAGGTAAAGAAGTTTATATATAAAAAAGTTAAGTATATTTAAAGTATATATAAAACTTCAAGTTTAAACAACTTAAGTGTTACATAATTTAAAAAATGACAATGCTCTGTATTTTTTTTTAGGTATCAAGTTAGTGTGAGAGTTGAAACAGCAATGTTGTCTTCCTTATTCCAAGCTGGGGGAGTAGATACTGACATTTTGAACATTTCTAAGTCACAGATGGCAAGAAAAAACCATGAAATTATAGAGAATGAAGCACTTATAGTGAGAGAGCAGAACTTGGGTAAGGTAAGGGGCTTAAAACTTGTTCTTCACTTTGACACAAAGTTGGTCAAGCAGTACAGGACAGAGGTAAAGATTTCGGAAACAGTAGACAGGTTGGCAATTAGTGTTTCCTCTCCAGAGACCCACTCACTTGACTTTCTTCTGGGAATACTTGAGGTACCCTCCTCCAAAGGGAAAGAACAAGCACTGGCTATCCAAACTCTTGTGGAATATTATGACTTAAAAGACCAGATCATAGCTTGTTGTGCTGACACAATTCGCTCAAACACTGGAAAACATTATGGTGCAATTAGAAATATTGCAGTTTATTCTCTACCTTGTCCAATTCTTTGGCTAATCTGCAGGTATGATGCTTTACTGATATTTACAGATATTTTTTTTCTTTTTTTTTTTTTTCTGAGAGTAATGATAGAAAATGATAATAGTAATAAATTTAGGCACCATATAATGGAAAGACATGTTCATCATGTTTTGATGGAATTACAGGGAGAAAAAAAGGGACCCAGTCGATCTTTATACAAAAAATATCAAGATCTTTGGTCTAAGATTAAAAAAGACGTGAATACATTGGCCAACATTGAGAAATTTGATTGGAACAGACCTGAGTTTGCGTTTGGAACCCTCTTGTACAACTTTGCAAATAAAACAATGGAGTTCTGCACGACTGCTCTTAAAGCAAACATTTTTGACAGAGGGGATTACAAGTATTTATGTCAACTGGTAGCTTTTTACCTTGGAGCAGATTTGCTGAACTTCAGATTTCTACAACCAGGTTCTCATCACGAAGCAAGATTTATTGCTGATTTATTTTATCTGTTAGCAATTCAAATTACCAAGAATTACAACAAGCAACTCAGTATCAATGAGATTAAGATGATACAGGATGCAACAGACTATATAGTGATCTTTCACTGTTTATTCTTTCTAAAGAGTCCAATGGCAGCACAGGCTCCATCCAATGATCTTAGAGCATTCAAGATTTCATCGCAGATCATGAAAGACTCACTTTATTCCAAGAAGAACGGAAAGATTGCCAAGCCTCTTAATCTTAGTGTTCTCAGACACACTTGGTATTTTACACCACAGTGTGTTATCTTTGCTTTAGCTGACCAGCACTTAGAGAAGAAAGTGAGGACGGATATTCTTGTAGAATTATTAAAATATGATGTTCCAGAAATGAAGAGCTTTGACAAAGAACTACCAAAACCTTTTACACAGGTCTGTCTCCTCTCAAAGCTATCAGACTTTGTTTCTCAGGAGTCTTATCTCTTTTTTCTTCATCTTGGTATAACCAAAGATGACATTCTCTCATGGAAGGAACAGTAATGCCAAATTTTGAGAAAAATCTCAACAATAAATCTTTTAAGACATTTGTGTCCAGTGTACGTCAATTAGCTGCTGTTAATGACAGAGCTGAAAGACACATGAAATTGGTGCAGGATTTCATTGGAAGGACACATTCTGAAGACAGGCTCCAAGACACGATGGTGGTGGTTTTAGACAACCGGCAGAAGGTGTCTAAAAATGCCACTAAACAAGACTTGAAAAATATTTAGATAAAAAAAAGCACATTTTGCATATATTTTTATTTTTGAAATATATTTTTTCCAACAAAGGTTTAATAATTTTTGCACCACCTATTTTTTTTTTTTTTTTTTTTTTTGTATTTTTTATATTTTATTTTAAAAAACATTTTAAAACAATGAAGTTATTATAAAAAATCAAATAATTATAAAATTTTTTCAAAGTTGCAGTAAGTATAGCAGTCAGAATTAATAATTTGGATGATTAACTTTAATTTTATTTGAATTTTTTATTAAATATTGAATACTACCGGAATTTCAATAAATAAATGGAAAAATACCTCATTAAAATTTATATGCAAGTTTTTTCTAAAACACCTTCTTCAGCTAAACAGTGACTTTGAGCCCGGATATTTTTATGGTGATCTACTGGGACCAAATAAGGATGATTGAATTAGTGCACAATATAAAATTCAAAACTTTTTTTCTTTCTGGGACACCCTTATATATATATATATATATATATATATATATAATATATATATTTTTTTGATAATAATATACAAGAGACAGCTAAAAACAAACAGAGCAAGATACAGCTAATTTTTCACGAAATGTATTAAAGTAATTTTTTCAATGCATAGCCAATATAAGGAGTGAAAAACACTACATCACAAAATAAATTATATTTATTACAAATGAGTTCATTATTTTAAAAGAAAATAAACTTCAAATGAAATATTAAAGCTAAAACATTTTTAAAACTAAAGCTATACTCTTAAAATATTTTGACAATAAAAAAAGTTAATGTCTTTCAGGAAAATAATGACCAGTTTTTTAATCTTTTATGAGACTATTGAAAGAGTAATAATATAAGCAAACCTTAGTCAAACCTTAATTTTACAACTAGTTTCTCTAATTGTATATATTTCTCAATAAATATAATTGGTTAATATCATTAAATATTCTTTTACTTAAATTCCACTTTTTCAAACATAATTGTACTTTTGAAGCAAAATAATATATTTAATTATATATAATTATTCATTATTTAATCATTAAAGAATGACTCAACATTCTATAAATTTTTTGGGAAATGTTTGTTTTCAAAAGCACGGCTATTGCTAGGTAAAACAAGAGTCTCTGTAATGCTCTTACATGAGAAATATTTTTAAATATTGTTTTCCATCACATACTATTTTACATATTTAAAAAGTAAGTCGTTTTCAAGAAGTTAACCTTCTTTCATTTTATTCATTTTGTCAAAATTACTTAATTAACATTTTGATTTCCTTTCATAGTTGTCCCTCACATTCAGTGAGCACATATTGGCATCATGCTGGCCTAAAAGCAATTCTATATCTTTATAACATACAGTGAATCTATAATCGTCGATAACTCCTTTTACTAACGATTAATTAACATTAAATTTAAATTTTGATATAATATGATTTTCTCCATTCATCTGGAAATATTGTGCAATTGAATCATCACGTTGATCCAGTTATTAAATATATACCATTTAAGCAACTATTTTACTTGCAGCCCAATAAGCAAGTTATAAAAAATTCCTATGCTTGATATTTTCTCACCATTTATACAGCAGTTCATTTCATATCTCGTCAAAAACAAAAGTCATGGAATTAAATCATTTTTTGCTTCTTTTAAAAGAAAATTTTAAGTTTAAAAATAAATAACAAAATCTAATAAAAGTTCTTTTATTATTTAAGTGGAAAAAGACAAAACATCTGACAATGGGAAGACGCTTCAGGTTCCTGTTGCTGAGGCAGAAGAATTTGCGCATATTGACAACCCAGACTGTTTTGTTAAAGAATGGAACGAATCTTTTCAACAAATCATAGTGGTCGTCAAAAATGTTTGCTGGCTACATTTCATCAAAAGAATTCCCATTTGCTCAAAAGGACGTTATCGTGTTAGTCTTCACATGTATCTTGGGGCAGATGCAGACTGGCCTCAAACATCTGAAAATCACAGGACATACGTTAGAATTATAAAAGTTGAGGAAGCTGGCAACACAGTTCTAGTCGAAGAAAACATACCTTCTAGTATCTGGCACACAGTTATCCAATCAGTTTTTGACAATAGCCGACTATCTCATAGCAATATTGCTGCTGACACATTGCATGCAGGTTGGTACTTCCTTGAGCTAGAATCATTTAGTGTTGAAGATGATTCTGAGTTGGAATTTGAGTTCTGCGATATTGAAAATCAAAACTGGAAAACTAACATCAAGTTTAACTCTATTGAACTCATTAACGAGCAAACTGTTAAAGGGGAAATTGAAAACTCTTTTGTCCCTGGGTATTCTAGTAATTGTGTGGTTTCTTAGAGTTCTAAAAAAAAAGTTATCTTAAAAGGCTATGTTAAAAATTGGGATTCCCATAAACTAATTGGGATATTCATAAACTAATTAAATTTATTAGTGTTAAATATTGAGTTTACCTTAGGGTTAGGGTGAAGTTTAGAGTCAGGTTTAAGGTTAGGTTTAAGATTACGGTTAAAGGTTATGTTTAGGTATTGGAAGTACAGATTTTCTATTTGGTTGTCGTGTACGACCAAATAGAAAAATAGTGTCCGTTGCATTGTTAAAATTAAAAAAACTCGCTTTTATCCTTCACTTTAGCTAAATACAACTACAAGCGGTGAAAATTGTTAAGCTGAACCCTCAGCCGTATTTAGCCTTCAAACCCTAACCCCTAACCTTTGTCCTAGTTTTTCCATTAGTCATTTATCGCCATCGAATGTTTTGTGTTGTGTTTCGACAAGAAGGTTGATAGAATTATAAAACAAAAAAAAATGACTGTGAGCGCTAAAGGTTTCACTTTGAATGTTTGATAAACTAAAAAGTCTTGGTCTATATACGCATTGTGCGTCCGCAAAACTGTTCTGTTTACCTGTTTTGTAAAGAAATCACGAAACTATTTTTTTTTAGTATGCATGTTTTTTCATTTTTGAAGTTTTCTTTTGTGTACCTTGGAGTATGAATGTATTTTTAGGTAGCTTCAATTAGTGCTTTATTGAAACATTAATAGCTTATACACACTTACAAAGGATGTTCTAGAAGAGGAACTTCCTTTTTTATATATTTTTTATTATTATTTTATATATTGCATTTGAAATATATACCTTTACAAAGTCCAACTGAATAAATTCTAAGCAAGCAACTTCACTGTATTGTCTAATTTCAAAATGAACGGCTAGGATCAATCTTTGTAATAGGTAAGTTCATTATTCCATTAAAGGGATTAAGCATCGGAATATCGGAAGTCTCGCATGTGCGATACTACCATCAACGATACCGGTTAACATATATCATATTTACAAAGAATTTTTAATGTTAAGAAAAAAAAAATCTGTATGCTGAAAATATTCTTGAGATGATTACAATTTTTGTAATTAGAGTTTTCACAACTTTGAAATTTGTTTAGCAGTTTTGCAAAGTTTAACTTTATCAGAAATAACATGGTGTTTGATAAAACTTAGTGTTTTTTCCGATGGCTTAGGATAAGCAATATCGAATAAAAAATATGCTGCCTTAACCACACTGACGCCACAAGAAAAATCTAGGGTGTCTTTCGCAACAAGTATATTATAAACAGAAAGATCTATTTATATTGGTCTTAGAGCAGGGCCTCTAATCCGGAGAATAGGAGTGAGACAAGCCGGATCCTAAATCAAAGTAAAACATCTAGTTGTAAATAAACTGTAATGAACAAAATATTTTCACTAGTCATACTTATGACAAGACCATTAAGACCGTCAAAGACATAGTAGACTTCTCTTCTCTGAGAACAGATGAACAAGCATAGCAGCCCTTAAATTGTTTGAGATGCCTAAAAATAATAAGACGTTGCTTACAAAAAGATTAAACCTTCGGTTATTATATATATTTATATATATATGCATGTATACATATATATATATATATATATATATATATATATATATATATATATATATATATATATATATATATATATATATAATGAATTTACTAATTAAGCGTATCACTTACTCTCAACTGATTCTTCAGTGATATCAGTTCAAAGCGATCTACACTTCGTCTTTAGACTCATCGTTAATTCTATTAAAGTTTGAAAGCGATCAGTCATTCTCTTAAAAAAGCCGTAAAAAGTTCTTATCGATATCCACATTGGTCAATGCATTTGAAGCTTCAAGCAGCTAAATTTAAATATAGACAAATTACATTTATAAACAAACACTGCACATGTTTCTTTAAACTAATACTAGCTCACAACTTTCTCAAACTTGAGACAAGAAAATTTATCCAAAACATCCTTCACAGTGCTGTTTTGACAATGCTTCTTAAGAGTGCTAATGATTACACCAACTTGGATTTTTAAAACTTAGTGTAGTTATAACATAATAAAATGCAATTATAACTTTGAAAAAAAAACAATACAATTTTGAAATTAAAAATTAAATAAAAGAAAAACATTGTGTTTACTGAGCCATTTCAATGTGTTGGCTTAACATTTAGATAACGTAAAATCACTTCATGTGCTATATCATATCTCAACTGTGCACTACTTGGCTACTTAAAATAAATAGATGTCACAATACAACCTTACACCAATTAACAATTATACAAATTAACAATAGAACAACTAAAAAGGAAAATTAAACAATAATGAACAGAGTTACTTATCAGAAGTAATAATCAATGCCACAATTAGTGAATAAAAGTCTCTTTTAAAAAAAAAAGTAGATGATATAAAATTAGGATTTGAAGTCTTTTATCATTTCACTAAAAATATTAAAGATAAATATTAAATTTTATAATAATTTATTATTTCACTCTTAAATTTGAAAATGTTATAATTTAAATATATAATTATAAAAATACAATTTAACAAAATGCTGTTCTCGATTTTGTTTGATAAAAGCATAAAAAAAATTGAACAGCAAAATAAAAGATCCTATCAATATTATATCATGAACTTAATGCGCACAAAATTTTACAACTTTGAATAACATTGAACATAATGTCAAAAAAAGAGGTTTTCAATTTTGATTTTTCAGGAACATCAAAATTTAGTTCTTTCCTGGAAATTGCATTCACCAAGAAATTCGGAAGTTGCAGTTGTTCACCACTAAAATGTATTATATATAACATCATCTAACAACAGTTTTTTATTATTGAAAATATGAAGATAATAAAAAAATAAACAAGACATGTTACATAAAAATATACATAACATATTTCTACAAATGTGATTTTTTTTGTATTTACATTGGTACAACAACATCTAGGAATCCTTACAGTTATAATAAATCAAAAGTATGCAAACTAAGTTAATTTATGCAGGATGATTTAAATTATTAAATACAGAGGTCAAAGATATATTTCCATCAATAAAATTTTATACAATAACAAAAAACTCTAAGGATGCTTTTAACTTTTTTGAACCCCCTTCTCCCAGAGTTTTTTAGGATTCCCCCTGTTTATTAATTTTTAGGGAATTTAATTAAATGTATGTAATGTTATGTTATGTATTTAAATATATGTAATTTTGCTTTACAAATAAACTCAACCCTCTTGTTTATCATGTTTATTGTTATATTTATTCCATACTTATGATTATATAAATCTTATAAAATTTTACGTTGATGTTGAATTTATAACTGGAGGGCTAAAATCAATTATGTGTTGAAAGCACTGAGTCATATTGGTGAATCAGAATGAACTATTTGAGAGCATCTTTTAAGAATATTGAGTTCTTTTTGAATGTGATTATTAATTTAATACTAGAAATCAGCTCCTTGAGTATGAAATCATCAATGTCAAACAAAATTGTGCTATCTATATCTTCCTCTAAAATGAATACTTAAAAAATAAATATCAGTAAGTTATAAAACATTCCACATTGAGAGTTTTACACACATTTTATATTTACAATTGTAAATACCCAACAAAAATGATGCCTGGTGAGAGGACTTCAATGTCTTCTTCTTGGTTCAGCCATAATTTTCTTTTGTGTGAGTATATAGACACACACACACACACACATGCATATTTTTTTTCAATTGAAAAATATAGGTAATGATTAGTTAATCTAATAGGTAAATCAGTTAATATATAGTATTAGTATATAAATTATACATTAAAATGAAATATTTTTGATATTTAATCAAGTGTTGGTGAATCAGAATGGATAACTTGAGTACATAATGTTTTAAGAATACCGAGTTCTATTTTGAGTTTGGTTCATAATTTGATGCTAGAAATCAGTTCATTCAGTGTAAAATCATCAATGTTCAGCAAGCCATGATTAAATATACAAATTTAGTGTACTGACTTTGTCGAATAAAATTTTGGTTTACCAGAAATTTCGAGAAATTTTCTATAAAAACTCAAAAGTTCGGACAAAATAAATTATTATTTCTCGTTTCAGAGTTTTTTTGTAACGTCGGAATGAATAAAATATTTATAAATTTCTGTTCGAGTATTTTCGAAAAAAATTCGAAAATAAACATTCGAAAATGGAAAGTAATTAAAATGAATTTTAATAATATATAAAAACTGCTCCGTTTATGAAGAAAGGAAAAAGAATATTTTTTAAATTTTATTATCTTTGAAAGACTATATGTGTTTGCTTGATATGATTTACTTTATTATTTTATTATTGTCATTTATTGAGAAAACTCTATATTTTTCGTGACTAAATGTTTGTGTGTAAGTGGGTGACACGTTATTTGTGAGTATTATTGAAAGTTTTTTATTTGTTTATTTACTGTTTTTTTTTAATGAAATATTTATACTACTTTTATTTATATGATTATTGATATCAAGATTATTATATTTATTAAAAAATTGTTACTTTTTTTGCAGTAATTGTTTAAGTTACATGGAAGGCTGTTACATTTTTTCAGTACATAACTGTTTGTAACTTTCCTGTCTGTGCTTTATTTTCAATTGTTATTTTAAAGTTGATATTGATTTATTATCATATAATTTTCTTATTATTCTTATAATTTATCATCACTATTATTATCATTGTTATTTGTATCATTAATGCTATATCATGGCATTTACTTAAGGTTAGTTTTTAACAATTTGTAAATGATCTCGATTGTAAAAACTTTTATCGAAAAAAAAAATATATTGATGTTGATAATAATTTCTAGTCAATTATTAATTTTTAATTTAAAATTTCTAAGTTTGTTGAAAATAAAGGATGAAGAAAATTTTCTTCAGTCTACTCTTGTTTTGATAAAGGCAAGAAGCCAAAAATTTGAAGAAAATATTGAATAAAAAAAACTTTTTATTGTTCGTGGAAATTTTGTTGTTCGTTGAAATTTTTGTGATAAAGTTTAAAAAATTATTAGTGAACTCAAATCAAAATGCCAAAATCAAATAATGCTTTCTGGAGTTTCTTTGACAAGGAAATTGTTCCTAAATTAGAATACCCCCTTGCTGAATGTAAAAAAAGTGGACAAAAATTAAAAATGCAGCAATCTTCAACCTCCAGTGCCAGGTACCACCTTAAGTCAAAGCACCCACAAGACTTTGCAAAGTTGACCAAACTGATGGCTGAACGGGAGGAGAATAGGGCTGAGCACCTCAAAGAAATCCATGAGGCAACTGTTGGCCTTGACGAAGCTCAAGACAAGGTAGCCCACTATACCCTTTCTCAGAATGAGAAAATGAAAGCCATGGGGTCTCAGAAAACTCTTGCAGAATATGCCCTTGGAAAGTACTCCTCTCAACACAAAAATCAGTTGGAGGCTGACATGGAAATTATGAAGTTAATTGCCAGAACAGGTAAAAAATTTGTAAGTTGTATTTTAAACAAAAGTACAATTTAAATTGCGTTAGATTGAGATAAAAATTACCAGTAATTTTTAAAGAGATATAAAATTTTTTAACAAGCGAAATTAAAAATGCTTATTAATGAGAACATTATAAGTCATATACTTTTAAAAAGTTCAAAAAGCATTTCATTTTCATTTCAAATTAATCTAAAATGTTTTAATACCTTGGATAGCATAAATCCAGAAAATGCCTCAGGTTTTGTAATATGGTTAGCATTTTTCTTTTTTAAGGATCAGGTCTTTGAAGTTGCAAGTAACCCATCCTTAAGAGACTTTTTCAAGTTCTTCAATCCTAGGGTGTCAATCAAGGACCCAACCACTTTTAAGAAGTACAAGTTGCCACTTTTGTATTCAGCTATCATGGGTGTAATTAAGTCTGAATTCGAAATGGATCTACCAGATTGCAGAGGTGTGGCACTGACTACTGACTTGAAAAAATTTATTTTGAATTTTGAAACCTTTACTGGCCGCCATACATCCTACATGATTGCCAAGGTAACTTTTTTTTTTTTTTTCTAAAAATTTTAACGCTTTGTAAAAATACTTTATCTATTTTCAAAAATATAATATGATGTTTAAAAACTAAAATGATCAACTTATCGTTCAATTCATGTAATTCAAAAATATCTTGAACAAATTAAAAATTTCTAAAAAAATATAGGGTCTTGATGAAATGACGGCAGAATACCCTGTTTTGACAGATGTCAATCGAAAAATAATTGTTCATAATGCAGCAGCACCAATGAAAGCTGCAATCCCATTACTGACTGTTTGTGGCTGTTCTTCATTGCTGTGTGGTGACCACCTGTAGAACACAGCCCTCAGCAGGTCCATCAACAACATCAAAGAGCTCAAGGAAATGCTTGAAAATGCGACCAAATTGTCAAACAAAGTCCACAGATCATCACTGGCATGTCAAGCTATTATGAAAGAATGTAGAGAAATTGATTGTGATTACATCAAAATAATCTCTCCTGCTGCAACAAGGTGGAACTCCAACTATATGATGTTGGAGTCAATTGTGAGGATGAAGAGGGCATTGATCCAATTTAGAGAGAAAGGAAACCAACTTCTTGAGGTGCGTGATAATTTTTTTATGCTTTCGAGAAGAAGAAAAAAGAAAAAAACATTTTTGGAAAGTTATTTTGTGACAAATAGGAATACTTTTTACAAACACCTTCTTTTGAAAATAGGTTTATATTTTAATAGAAATATTGAACGAAAGTAAATAATAGCCAATAATTTTATTAAAGTATTTTTTACTTTAGTTTCAATTTTGTTTCAGGATGTTATTCCATCAAATAATGACTTTGAATTGATGCAAGGATTACTCCCAGCTCTTAAGTCATTGAAACTCGTAAGTGAAAAGTTCTCAACAGACAGTGAACCTGTCATGCATATTGTCATGATCACCATCTACAAAATGACAAAGTACTTTGAGTCATTCAAGGCTGAGCCAGAAACGCACTTTGAAACCTGTTTCACCCTCACTACCGCGGTCTTCTTCTGAAAGAGTACAAGCTGTATGAGGAGATTGTCAGGTAGTTGGTAGATGAGCATCCTTCTACCCAAGATATTTATGAGTTAAACATTTTACTATTTTTTAAGATATATAAAAATAAACTTTTTTTCTGATATAATATAACCAGAGAAAAATCCATTGTTTAGATCTTGTTAAAACAAATTCAATTTTAAAACAAATATTTTCTTTCAGCCAACAAAAGCCATCTCTGCAGAGTGAGTTTGATGCTTACCAAGCAATGCCTCAAGCACCAGACAGACATAAGGTGGACCAATTAAAATGGTGGGAAGCAAAAAAAAGGACATCTGCCTCTTCTGTCAGAATTGGCGAGAGAATGGCTTTGTGTCCCAGCAGCTTCAAGCAGTAGTGAAAGGCTCTACTCACAGAGTGGAAACATCATCAGTTCAAAAATGCAGAACTTAGATCCTTCCACCTCCAAAAAATTTACCCTCATCAAGGTCAAGTACGAGTTGGTGGTTAAAAAAATTAAGGTCAAACTGTTGAATGATGAGGAGAGAGAAGAGGGAGTTGAAGAGAAGTAGGATAGCCCCAAACCAGAAGAGAGAGAAGAGGCCGACGCAATGATGGAAGAGGAAGTCGAAGAAAAGGAGGATAGCCCCAAACCACCAGAAGCATCATCAACCCCAAAACCTCTAAAGAGAAATAAAACATAAGAACAAGGTTCACAACAAAAAAAAAAAAGAGAATGTCCATTAGACCAGAGGATTTGTTCCAAACCCAGTCAAAAGCCAGAGAAGGTCAAAGCTCAAATGCGGAGTTCCTCTAAGTGATATAAAAGATTAAAAAAGTGATAAAATGTTGAATTTTAGGTCCACTGATTAATTATTACAATAAATAAAGTTTGTTTTATCATAAAATATTTTTTTTATTTCTGTAAAAAGCTGTGGAATTAAAAACTAACAATTAGAACTGTTAATTTATGCCTTAGACTTTTTATATCCTATAAGCTAATTACTTCAAAAATGTTGTGGATTAAAGTAAAAAAAAAATTCGACAAAAACTTACACTTTTTTGACAAAGTATGATTGCCGAAACATTACGAACATTCTCGATAAATTCGATAAATTTCCGACTTTCGAGAAAGATTTTTTTCTCGAAACTGATTTTTACCGTAAGTTGGAATAAGATTATTATTCCGTTCCGTTCAGAACTAGTTTTTATCGAATCGAGAGTCCGGACACAATACCTATTACATAACCTGACTTTTTAAAGCAACCAAGCATCCTACTGATGTTATATACCCATCAAGTGGTTCAGGAGAGGCTTCACTTTCCACTGGTAGGATGCATAATGTGGATGATGCTGTTAAGCAATATTAATGGCAGTAGTTTAAAAGTTGTGAGCAGTTGCAAATATTTCTAACAAAATACCATTTTTCAGAGTGTTTTAGCAGATAAAATAGGAATTCCATCATCTTGAAGTGATAGAACGAGGTAGTCTTTATCATAATAGTTTTTCAAAACTTAAAAACTTTACGAAAAGCTCACGACGAATGCAACAATTAGTTTTTTGAAAAACCGCGACCCGTTTAATACTTGCGCATAAAACTGATTGGATTTTCAAAAAACCAAAAAACATGTTATCGTTTTTTAAAAAACCAAGGAGTTTTTCAAAAAACCACTGAAAAACCGAATCGTTTTTACAAGAACATTGTGCTAGTAAAAATTCTTTTTCTACAAATTCTTTGAAATAAAAAAACCCTAACAGCAAAAAGATAACAAAAAATTTAAGATTAACATAAAATAAAACCAATAAAACGAATGTTAAGCTGCATAAAAAACCGGCATTGCAAAACTTAAAAACTGTTATCTAGAAAGAGCTTTTAAAGTTGATTTGTTTGCGATTTAATTTAGTAAATTACCATTAGGTTTTTCTAGGGCGCACTTGTTTCTGAGTTGTCTTTTTTAAAGTAAATGCCATCAGTGGTTTTTTACCCAGCTCCTGTAACGTAATTTTTAACAAAATATCCTTTCATTTATGAATACAAATAAACAAAAGCCTTTGCGTAAACATTGATAATTTGGAAAGTAAAACTGCATAAAAAAACTCACTACGTTGCATAGGAGGAAATGAATGGCTAGATCATTAAAGTTTAGTAACTATTTGATTTTTTTTTTTCAAAGAAATGTTTGTGCAGTTTTCTTATTTTAAATTTAACTTATGTGGCGTAGCATCACATGAGTTATTATTGAGCTTTTTAACTATTAAAACATTAAAAGTAATTCCTAAGAGAATCGATACAAAAGTAGATATAAAATGCGGGTTCTGAGCCATTAGCATTTTTACATACTACAGGTTGATAAGTTTGATTGGTTTTTTTTGTTGACTTACCTTTTTTTCAAAAAATGTGCGCTGGAATAATATTTGTTTTCTTCTTATGTTGAAATTATAAAATTCATCATATTTGTTGCCGTGATAATAAAAATTTCTTCCGCAATGATTTAGATTTATTTTCTTCTTTAAAAAAAAAAGTTTTTAACGAGAACAAAGCATGCAGGTGAAATGAAAGCGTTGTTTGATCTTTTGTTCAATAATATGAGGATGGTGTGTTTGAGCATTGGCAAAGAAGGAATTCGTGTGAAAACAAAAACAACGATAAATTGGAACAAACACGTACTCGTCAAACTGATCTGCAAAAGTGGAACTTTTTGCAGATCAGTTTGACGAGTACGTGTTTGATTTTGAGGAGCCGTTGCATGTGGGTATTGAGAGTTATATGAGCAAGGCGTTTAAAACGATGAAAAGTGGTAGCGAGTTGACTTTGTCTATTTTGAATGCGGGAAGTTTGGAAATCGCCGTGAGATCTTTAGACCAGTTTGCGTATAATATTAAGGTGGCGACGGAAAGCGTTCAAAACATGAATTTGAGTGAGCGCTATTCTTTTCGGTCAAAGAGAAGAATTTTGGCTTCGAGGTTTAGCGATATGCGTAAGATGATAAAGCCTACATCGGAATTTAGAGTGGCTTTAGAGAAAGGGGTGTTGATATTTTCAATGGAGACTAGCGGTATTTTTTCGGAGAGCTTTAAGTTTGGAGAAGAGACTGAGGATGAAGTGAAAGTTCATTTAATGCATCGGTCTGAGCAGCTGTATCGAGTTTCAAAAATAGTTTCTTTTTCAAGCGTGTTGGATGTGTTTGTAGAAGAGGGCAGACCGTTGATGATTTCGTCCACAGGAGAAATTTGAACGGTAAAAGTGTATTTTCTTTAAATTTTTTATTCTTGTCAAATAAAAAATTTTAGAGAATGGCGCCTAAAAAGGGTATGCTTGAAAAGGGTGAATTGGGTCCGAGCAATAAACCGGATCCAACAGATTCTTAACCTTTGCAAGTTTTTAAGAAGAGCCCGTCTCCGTTGACGCTTTTAGACCAAGGTCTTAAGTATAAGCCAGAGCCAGCTGCGGTTAATTTCATTCCTTTTCCGTTTTTGTTCAAGTAAACCACACCACTTCCGGCAATTTTGTCGATTATGGCAGAACCGGCAGAAGAGCCAACACCGGCAAGAAGTCCAGTGGCAAGAGCAGGGACAACTCTTGTGGCTAGAGTGCTTCCAAGCATGCCGAGCAAAGGGAGTAGTGCACCGATAAATCCTCCTTCTACTTTAGAGTTGTGCATGAGTTGTTTTTTGCTGAGTTTAAGCGTGACACCGATTCCATTGCTGTAGGCTTTTCTAATTTTGTTCAATTGCGAATTTGTGACTGCGATGATGTGATTTCCTTCTAAATCTGAATGAGTGAGTTTTATGCTGACGACGGTTTTGTCTTGAATGGCTTCTTTAATTTTGTCAGCTTGTCCTTGCGAAATGTTTAACCTGATCTTTTGATAAATGCTCATTTTTAATAGAAAAGGAAAAAAAATTATTGATTGAAAGCGCTTCCGGAGAAAAGATCGGATAGAGTTAAGGATATTCTTTCTCTGATGTGATATCTGACGATGATATCTTCTCCTGTAAAATCGATCAAGTTTCCATTTTGGTCGACAATTTGCGTTTCCATTCTTGAAATTTTGCTTACAACTATGGGAAGGTATATCAAGTGAAAAGGTAATTCAACAATTTTGTAGCCGGGTTCAACCTGTGGGTAAAAGGAGTAAATGTCGTTTGTTGTTTTTCCGTCTAAATAAGACGAGCCGATAATGTCGTTGGTTACTCGGATCACTGCAGTATCTTCAATTCTCGCGATGTTTTCAGACTCGTAAGTGTCGATCACACTTGTGACTTTATTGGGATTGGAAGGGTCTTCTCTTTTTTCAACATAGGTGTATTCGTTTTTGTCGAATCCAAGGAGTGGTCCTATGCTGTAATTCACGTTAAAATCTACCCAGTATTTTGTCGTTGCTCTAGGCTTTTCCAAATGTCAATACAGATTTCAGAGCAGACTCGTTTGCTGTAATGGTGACTCAGTTTGAAGGTATTCGTTGATCTGGTTGATGTCATAGGCTCTTTCTTGAATGTAAATGGGGTAGCTTTTTGAGCCAGCGTTCGGACTGTATCTGAAAACGTTATTTTTAGAAGGTGATGTTGGGGTAACTGTGATAGGTTTCGAGCCCCACAAGCGCCATTTCGTACTGTTTGTTTAAATCCAGCTCGATGGGTCTTCTAAAGTATGTTTTGATGAAGCTGTTTGATACCGTGGGTGTATCATTTTTCGATTTTGCAAGCAAATAAAATCCGGACATGTTTTTTATACGTTTGGAAAATAAAAATCGTCAAACCCGCTTCTGTATTTTCCACGGATCATTGTGGAGCACAAATCAATGACGGCAAATCCGTGAGGTTGAGACCAGCAATGTCTGCAAAACTTTTTACATTCTTCTTTTTTCATGTCGCTCGAAACGTGATCTTGATAAATGAGTTCGACGTTTTTTTGGTCTTGTGGAAAGAGGCAAATAAAGTTGGCATTTTCTCGGATGGTTTGTCAGGGTAGCATGAAATAATTTTGAGCAAGGTAAAAGCAGTCGGCGTTGGAATGTCTTCCTTTGATGCAATATTTTTCGCATTACCATTTATTTGGTCAGTTGCAAATCGTCAAAGATCATCAAATTGTTTTTGGTCGAGTCTAAGGATTCAGGTTCAGGAAAGTCTTCTTCACTTTCGAAAAACTTGCACTCCATGTCTGTTTCTCCGTTCCATTTTTTCGAGATTTCTTCAATGACGGCTTCAGGATTCGCGTTTTTTTTGTTCGATTTTGTTTTGAATGTTGAACAATTCAAGAATGATTTCTTTTCGCAGTTTCTTTTCAAAGGTGCTTTTGAGTATTTTGTACTCGGGTTGGAAAAGGGATTTGCCAAAGACTTGCAAGCGGTTATAATCCAGTCATCCAGGTCTAAGCAGCAAATTGAGTAGCAACGTTGTTTTTCCGCAACCGGAATTTCCAACGATGATTCCTCGAATGCATCCCGGCAAAAGCGCGTTGTTGTTTCTTTTGGTTTTGCCGATATTCCATGACAAATCAATGACTTCCATTTTTATATTATGATAAAATTTTTATTATATTTAAAATGAACTGCGCTAAATGCAAAAGAGAGACAGAGACGACTCACTTGAAAAACGAGATGAGTAAAAACAACAGACATATGTTGAAAGGGACTTGCGATGTTTGCGGAACGACCAAATGCAAGTTTCTTTCTTCAGCGACAAAAGGAGGAGACTTGGTGGAATCGATTAATAAGCTGTCGAGCAAAATCAATCTTCCGTGGGCGAAATTTCCAGGAGAAATGCACATTCCTGGAACGAACTTTGCAGGGCCGGGCACCAATTTGGACAAGAGACTGACTTCCACGGACATGTATCAAGAATGGAGTAAGCTGATGAACAGAGTGGATAATGCAGCGTATCACCATGATTTGGCTTATAAATATTTCAACGATAGACAAAACAGGAATGTGGTGGATCAAATGATGCTTGAAGAGATGAGTTCGATACCCAATCCCACTCAAAAAGAAATCAACGAGAGAAAGCGCATTACACCGGTGATCAAAGCCAAAGGAAAATTTGGATTGGGTGTCTCTGCGAAAAAAAAACAAAATGCCCGAGAGCAGTCTGAAATAGTCGGATCAGCTTGCAGAGGAGCTTCATAAACCGGTCATTCGCTATTTTAAAAGAAGAAGGGTGAGTGTGAATGACGTTGATGAAATATGAGCTGCAGATTTGGTTGACATGCAATCGTTTTCAAAATTCAACAACGGCGTAAAATATTTGCTCATGGTGATCGACGTGTTTTCAAAGTACAGATGGATTGTTCCTTTAAAAAGCAAAACGGGTCTTGAAGTGGCTGAAGCGTTGAAAAAGATTTTCGTAGAAAGAAAATGCATGAAATTGTGGGTGGACAAAGGAAAAGAATTTTACAACAAGCATGTGAAAGCGCTAGGTGTGCAATTGTATTCCACTGAAAACGAGGAAAAAAGTTGCGTCGTTGAGCGATGGAACAGAACGATGAAAGAGAGAATGTTTAAATATTTTTCAGCCAACAACACCAATAAATACATTGACGTATTAGATGAGATGGTGAAAAATTACAACAGCACAAGACACTCTTCCATCAAAATGACGCCAGTTGAAGCCAGCAAAGAAAAGTGCAATGCGTGGATGAATCTGTATGGAAAGGTGAAAACAGAAAGAAAAGATCCAAAATTCTTAATAGGCGACAAAGTGCGGATCACAAAAAAGAAATCAGATTTTGAAAAGGGGTATACGCCGAGATGGACTGAGGAGGTTTTTACCGTGTCAAAAGATCAGTATACGGATCTGCCTACGTATAAAATCGCTGACGCGGTCGGTGAAGAAATTCAAGGCACTTTTTACGAGCAGGAGATGCAAAAGACGCATCAAGACATATTTAGAATTGAAATAATCATTTGCAAAACCAAGAGCAAATCACTGGTCAAATGGTTGGGATACCTAGACTCGTTTAATTCGTGGGTGGTCAATAAAGAATTGATCAGTTTGCTTTCGAGTGACATTGGTCATTTCATTTCCCAAAAAATTTTCCTTCCCATTAAAAAAAAAGGCAAGATGATGATTTTGTTTGAGCCTTTTATAAATGAGTACCTTAAGACGGAAGATTACGAGGAGTCGTATTATTATTCTCCTTATGAAGAAAAGTACCATTGCAAGATTTACAGCTTTGAAAATGATTTGGATTTCACCATAATTTGTCGAAAGGATGAATTTGAGTTGGAAATAAAGTGTGGAGGGATTCGTTTTGAAAAAAGTGGCATGGTGATGGAGGATTTGTTTGAATATGCTCGCAGAAAAATAAATAAATTCAAGGAGCAGAAGAAAGTTAAAGAGTCCACAGATTCTTCGAATTTTGAAATGGTCTAAAAAAATTTTCCTTTCTATTAAAAGAGATGAATTTTGTGACAATTGAAAATTTTGACGAGAGCAAATTATTGGCTGGAGAGATTTACGAAGCCACAAAGCCCATTCAGTACCAAAAGATTCCACTATTTTATGAATACCCATATGGAAAAGGTCCTTTTATTTTAAGAACCCCCGTTTTGTTTTCTTTGGGTGTGTTTGAAAATCGCAGTGTGGAAACGAAAGAACTGAATGGATATTCCATGTCTTTTGTTGCTTTTAACGATAAAAAGGGCATGTCAGCAGAAGAAGAAAAGTTCATGGAGGTGACTGAAAAAATATCAAAATTTCTTCGAGAGCAAGTCATCCATAAGACGGCCTTGTTGAAAAAAGGAGGAAGAACGAAAAAAACAATGACTGAGGATTTGTCTATTTTCAAGCAAAAGGGATCAGGATCTCCTATTTTTTTCGGAAAGTTATATACAAAAGAAAAGTACATTACTTCCTTGTTTTGCAAAAAGGAAAACAAAAAGCTTGTAAAAGCAGATCCATTGCGGTATGTTCGTCAAAGGTGTTTTGCCATTGCGTGTTTGAGAGTTGAAGGTGTTTTTATTGGACCGCAGATCGAGTCAATTCAAGTCAAGAAATCCAGAAGTGGTCATCACTAAAAATGCTCCTTCTGTTCAAAGCATTATGAATGATTTGGATTTGGGAGAGGCTGAATCTGATGAGGAGATGTGAAGTCCTTTTTAAATTTTGCGCGAATTTAAAAATGATCAACGTTGAAAGAATAAAATTGCCAAACGACGCTTTGACCAACTTTCAATTGATAGAGGCATCAAAACAGCTGAAATTGAAAAACTTTAGAGGAGTTTTTGAAAGAGACACATTGCCGAAAAAACCGAGAAGAAAAGAATGTGGAATCGTGAATACGGGAGACTCAGGCAAGGGAGGATTTCATTGGGTATGCTGGTACAAAGATGGTGATAAGAAATACAATTTCGACTCATATGGTCAGCCCCCTCTTGTGGAGCTGGTTGATTTTTTGAAAACTCCCGTTTATTATAACAGAGAGAGGATCCAATTTGGAAACTCTTCTTACTGCGGTCACTTGTGCCTTTGCGTCTTGAAAAAATTGGACGAAGGAAACGACTTTCAAGACGTCATCAATACCTTATGGTGATCTGAGCGAAAAAATAAAATCTGGGTCATATAAAAAATGATTGACAAATTTAGTAGATCAGAATTGGGTCAGCATTTATACAGCCCGACCTCTCTAACAAGCGATCTGTATTTCAAGACAGATGGAAACAGCACCATCACTGCAGATTTGGATTTTAATTCTCACAAAATCATTAATTTAGAAGAACCTACCACTTCGCACGACGCCGCCACAAAAATTTACGTGGACACGCATGCGTCAGGTGGAACTTCAGTTGGAGCTGCAGACTTGAATTTGAATTTTCACAAAGCGATTAATTTGAACGAACCGACCAATCTTCATGAAGCCGCTACAAAAAATTACGTCGACGTCAGCTCGAGCATAAATGTTAAAGTGGACGGATCGAGCACGATCACGGGAAACTTGGACTTAAATTCTCACAAACTGATCAATGTGACAGATCCGACCGCTTTAAAAGAGGCAGCGACAAAATGGTATGTGGACACTAAAGTGGCATACGCCATTATCTTTTACAGAGACATCAACATGACGTCACACAGATTGGTCAATTTGGCAGAGCCCATTTCAGCTTCAGATTCAGCAACAAAAAATTACGTGGACACGAATCCGTCAGGTGGAACTACAGTGGGAGCAGCTGACTTGGATTTAAATTCCCATAAATTGATCAATGTGCTTGATCCTTCAAACGTGCAAGACGGGGCGACAAAAAGTTACGCGGACGTTTTGTCACAAAAATCCAACTTTTTAGGACTTGTTCCCATTTCAGGATTTTCGTCCTTGGGGTTAAAGTCGTAAATTGTGCCAGGATCAACCACTGCACCAGTCTTTAGCTACGTTGACGGTCCTGGAATTCTGAGAAGGTTATGGCTGGCATTTTATGGAACTGGAACAAACGTCCCTGGAAAAGTCTTTCTTCGTATATTTGCAGACGGAGAAATTAGAGTTGGGAATTATGCCGTAACAAGGGAAGGAATCAGAGTGGACGATGCTGGCCTTGCTTGCGACTTGCTCTTTTCCCCTCTCGGCGGTCCTTTTTATGCCAACTCTTTGCAAAGATGCAACGTTTTCAGCACCACTTCGTTGGGAGGATATTTCACCGTCGAATTGCCGTTCACATCAAGCTTAAGCATCCAATTGGTCAATAATAATGTTGCAGCCATCACCTACTGGATTCAACCGTTCATTTCCACATTCACCTCCATCCCTCCTCTCCTTTCCTCCGTTAAATTGTACTGCAGGACGTTCAGATATCTCAACACCACTTACGGAAACGAATATGTTTTGCTTAACACCAATGGAAAAGGAAATGACGTTTTTCTGAAATACATCCGGATGCACGTCATTGGAGCTTCTGGAAACTGGTGGGTGTCTAGAGTCAGAATGTATGACGGAAATTTACCTCCAGGCAACGGCACTGTCCTCAGCCCATGGACACCTTACAATGCAAACAATTACAACACTTTCCCTGGATATGACTGCGATAGCAAATGCTTCTTTTCCTCGTCTAGATTGGAAGATTTTTATTTGTCCACCGCCTCCATCGGCTCCACCACCACCAATCCACCGCCTCCATCGGCTCCACCACCACCATTTCTTTTTACAGAAATTTTGCAGAATCAGATTCTATGCCCAGCGTCGCAACCGGAAGAAGGCTCGTCGTCACGCTCAACTCTGGCGACGGGCAAGTCGGTCAATCCGGAAGCTTTTACCTTCTTCTCGGACAAGCATATTTTTACGCTAAACAAGTGGTTTAGCTGAACCATGAAAAATGTGACGAAAAATGTCATAAATAAATTTCAGCACAAATGAAAAATGCCGTCTCCTATTCGCGAAACTTTTTGCATTGTAGAGTTTGATCCGGAGCTTCAGCAAAATGTCATTCATGTCTACCCAACAAAAGAGAGAAAAATTTTGCGAATGCTGAACGCTAAAGAAAGACCATTGTATCGATGGATCCTTGAAAAGAAAAAAGAAGACGAAGAACGGAAAAAAGAAGCTGAAGAGAAAAGAGAAAGATTGAGAAAAAATTTCCTTTATTATTAAAAAGATGAGAAGAATTGTTTATTATGATAAGAAGTTGAAAGCGACGGTGTATTTTGATGAAAACTTAAATCATTTTCCTAGAAAGGTGCGTTCTAATTGCGAAATATTTACTCAAAGCGATATTAAACTAAATCGTTCTTCAAAGCAAACGATTGTTTTTATGTTTGGAATTAAACTTGACGATGGAATGGTGTTGGTGAATTTGAGACATGGTCTAAACTTAAAGCTGAATGATTTCAATCACAGCCTGCTTTTTACAGAATCGGTGAATAACGTCCTCATTGAAATTTATTACAGAAGCGACAAGGACGTCGTGATTAATAAGGGAGAAAGTCTGTGTCTCGTGAATTTCTTTTGAATCCTTCCAGGATTCTAAAGAACACCATGAAAAAGAAATTTTTTATTTTTCCTTAATAAAAATGGAGTGTAACAGTTACAAAGAAATATACCCAACTCTTCCAACGGCTCCTGCAGATGAAGGAGGACACGTTTACCGTCTTCAAAAAATAAGCGAAATCCAAAAAGAGATGGACAACGAGAGGAAAAAGAGAGTTTATCTCAGCAAAAAGTACCACCGCGTTTTTAGGATCATATCCAATGTGGACAATTCGATGCAGGCGCTGTGCATTGCTCTGGGTGCGACTGGAATTGGACTTTTGAGCACGATTGTTGCCAGTCCTGCAGCGATTGCGTGTGAAGGCGTGGCTATTGGAATGGTTTTTTTATCCATTGTCGGAGGTCAAGTGAACAAAAAGATGGCATTGAAAGCGGAGAAGCATGAAACGATAAAAGTGTTGGCCGAATCGAAATTGAACACGATCAGAGAGCACATTTCCAAAGCGTTGATGGACGGAAAAAAAAGCGATTCAGAGTTTCAATTGATTCTTGATGAGCTTCAAAAATTTAAAAACATGACGGAGGAAATACGAACCAAAACCAAAAACGGAATGGACGAATTGGCTAAAGAGACACTGATCCAAAAAGGTCGACGCCATTCAAGCGTTCAAGAATTTATTTAAAAAATAATCCAAAAATAAACTTCTGGCGTATTTTAAAAACCATGTCTTTTTTTAAAATACAAGACCCGAACAAAAGGGATAAAATTGTGAAAGAAATTAATGACAGAAGAAAGAGGATTTATCAGAACAGCATCAATGACAACATTTTAGATGCGGATTTTCAAACTGATTTGAGAAAGCTGTATAAACCGCTCATCGAAAGCAACGAAAAGATGATCAAGCCGCTCATCGAAAGCAACGAAAAGTTGGTAAAAAGAATGGATGCTAAAAAAAAAAAATTTCGAGTCAACGAGAATAGTTGAGTCAACGAAAACGGATGAGCCGATGGATGAATCGCTTATACCTATGGGTGAAATTTCTCAATACTTTTTAGACATGCAAAGTAAAAGAAATAGAAAGATAAATTTTAAGAACAAGTTTGATTTGAGTAAAAACGACGGTCAATATTCGATTGGAAAAATGGGAGTGATGTTTGAAGGCGACGATATGATTGTTGGTGATGAAAAGTATGAAGGAATAAAAGGTCTTTGGGAGCTCATGACCAACCCGAACATTTCAAAGAATTTCGACGTGACTGAAGAGGATGTGGCTAAGTACTCGAAAATTTTATCAGAGAGTGGAGTCGTAAAAGCAGATGGAAGATCGAACAAACCCAGAGCTTCAGAGGTTGAAAAATATAATAAATTCATCATCCCTATTGAAAACACTCTTAAAGGTAAAAAAGGTTCAGGAGTCATCATTCTTCCGAGCGTTCCGAATGCGTTGGTGGACAAGCTTGAATTGAGCGTGGCTGCTTGTCGTGCTGGAAATACGGGATCGAGAAATGAGGCTGTGAGCATTTTCGATGAGCTGTTGAGACAAAAAGTGATTAGCAAAAACCAATACAAATCGATAATGGAGGTCATCGATGGATAAAAAAATTTTTTTGCTTTTTTAAAAATGATCATTTACAGAAACAGATATGTTAAGAAACACGTTGTTGGAGGAGGTGGAATCATTGACACGTTGCGACATTTTTTAAAAAGAGCGGCAGCGTCGAGCGCATCGAGAGCAGCGTCTACTTTGGCTGGCAAAATTGAAAAAAGCGAGCTGGGAAGAGAAGCGATTACAGCTGCAAAATCTGCTGGAAAAGAGCTGGCTTCTTCAGCGAATGTGACTGCTAAAGACGTGGCTATTGATAAAGGTAAAAAGGCGATGGAGAAGGTGTATGCCAAGACTGGAACTCCTAATCCGAAAGTTCTCACTCAAAAAAGCAAAGACATTATTTCAGGAACGGTTGCATCAGCAGCTCCAACGATCAGCAGCGACTATTCCTCGCTCGAGGGTTCGCTGCGACCAAAAAAGTTGTCCAGGAAAAAAGCCATCCGAATCCAAGACCTGGTTAAAATGGACAACCAAGGCCTGAAAATGTGAAAAATGGGAAACGGACTTAAAATCGCATAAAAAAATTCGAAGAGGATCCGAATTTTTTTTCTTTTGTATAGAAAAATGGCAAATTCCGATGTTTTAAACATTACAGAACAAATCATTGTTGATAAAGAAATTGAGAGATATGAATTTCAAGAAAACGAACCGGTCAGCACCAATTTAAACACGGCCGGGGAAATAAGAATCAGCATTGAGCAGCAAGATTTGTTCACGCTTCCCTCTGATGCGTACCTTTTGTTCGAAGGAAGGCTGACAAAAGCAGACGGGACTTCCTATGCGGATACGGATGTGGTTTCTCTTGCAAACAACGGCATCATGCACCTGTTCAGTCAGATTTCTTATCAGTTGTCGAATCAAGAGATTGAAACCATATACAGCCCAGGTCAAGCCGCCACCATGCTGGATTTCCTTAAATATCCGGTGGAGTAACAAGTGCCGGAAGGAATGAATCAGCTGTGGCAAAGAGACACCACTGCCGTTGCCGATCTTGCAGGCAACAGCGGATTTAGTCAAAGGCAAGATTTCATCATTAAGCAGCCCGCAACCAAAGGAACATTTTCATTTTGCATTCCGTTGAAACACATTTATGGTTTTTGCGAAGATTACGAAAAAGTTCTTTATGGATTTAAGCACACGATTACTCTTGTGAGAAAGAGCGACGCTGATGCGATTTTTAGGAGCGCTGAAACAGCCGCAGGAAAAGTGGACTTGAACAAACTGTCTTTGTTCATGCCTCATGTCACTCCCTCTTTTATGGCAAACAGCAATCTTTACAAACTTATCGAGTCCAAAGTGGATGCGCCGTTGTCGTTTAAATCCCGACAGTGCAACACCATTGCCGTGCCAGTTTCTAATACATTCAGTTGGAGGCTGAGCGCCAGATCTGCCAGTGAAAGACCGGGGTACATCATTGTTGGATTTCAGACCAACAAAGACGGCGCTCAAGATTTGAACCCTTCCGAATTCAACCACTGCGATTTGAAAAACATGTATGTGACCTTAAACAGCGAAAGGTAACCTGCCGTGGATTACAACTTGTCCTTCCCAAACAACAAACTTTCGAGAGCTTACAAGGACGCGTGCAAGTTTGACAACAAGATTTTTGGAATCAGCGAAATTATCGCTCATCCAAATTTGACGGCGTTGAATTATAGACACATTTGCCCTCTTTTTGTTTTTGACGTGAGCAAACAGGCCGAGAGGTATTTATCGACCGTGTTGGACGTGCAAATTAAGGCCACCTTTAATGCAGCCGTTCCTGCAGACACTCAAGCCTTTGCGGTACTCATTTCTGACAAACTGCTCAGAATCATATCCGACGGAAACCGAATGAACGTTGTGTATTAGACCCAAAAAATAAATTTGGTCCTTAATAAAAGGATGAATTATACGAAAAAGGATTTGAAAAGTTTGCTTATCGAAAATGGCGTTTCCAAAACATCGAAAAGCAAAATGGGGTTGATGATGATTGCGATGGAGAACCATCTGATCGACAAAAATGCAATGATAGAAGACCTCAAACCGATAGATTCAAAATATTATAAGCTGCGTTTGATCCGAAACAATCCCGTGGCTGTGAAGATGACTCATGCTGAAACGGGCAAAGTGATCGAATATGGCTCTCTTTACAAAGCGATGAAAGAGACGGGACATGGCAACAAATATTTGGAGAAACGAAACGGCAAAGTGGACGAAAATGGATTTAAAATAGAAATTCTGAAATAAAAAAAAATGTCGTTTCATCCGTTTTTTCTGGAGTGCAGCAAAAGAGAGTCTGATGTGGCCAAAAAAAGGCAGCTCGAGGCCCTTGCGTTTAAGGCTGAAAGCAGCTCGTTCAAAATTCCAAAAATGTACAGCGATGAAAAAAGAGACGAGCTTTACGCGATTTTTCGGGATGACAAAGAGGATGACTTTTCGCAAATGGAAAGAGAAATCAAAGAGCACAACAGAGAGTGGAGCAATTTGAAAAAGAGGGAAAAGCTGAGAGCGATCGACAGACACGTGATCGGCTTGGACTGCGACTTCGAAGAAAAGAAAAAAATTTCTGGAAAACTGAAAATGGACGTGCTGTTAAAAAAATTCGAAGACATTTCCAAAACTGCTAAAAAAATGAAAAGTTGCTGAAAATGGAAAAAATTGTATTTGAGTTAAAAAAATTCCAACACAAATAAAAAAGATGGGAGAAATGAATGAAATTTTTGAAGAAAAAATGAGAGAGTTGAAAGAGGAAAGAAAAAAGTTCAAAGAGGAAAGAAAAAAGTTGGCTGAAAGAAGTAATGAGTTGGCAGAGGAAAGGGAAAGAAGATTCCCGTGGAAAGTGTTTGATTTAAACATTGATTGGCAGGAGAGAGATACAGAAATAGATTGGGAAGAGGAAGAAAGAAGAGAGTGGGCGCAAATAAAAAGAAAGTTGACAAAGCATAAAAGAAAGTTGGCAGAAAGAAGAAAAGAGTTGGCGGAAAGAAGAAAAAAGTTGGAAAAGGAAAGAAAAAAAATGAATTTGATAAATTAATAGAAAAAATTAAGGAGCAAAGCGAAATGATTTTCGATCTTTTTTGTATCAGAACCGACTTGATTAAGGGGGAGTTTGAAGATCAATACAAGAAGCAAAGCAAAATGATTAAAGACCTCTCCCTTCTCAGAAGTCAGCTGTATTCAGAATTCATGGAAATTCCTGAGGAACAAATAGGGCTAAGATACGAGAGCAGGATTAAAAAAATGTTTCTTAAAGACATGAGTTGTATAAATCAAATACTGGATATGAACGAGCTCGCAATTGAACACTATTATAAAAAAGAAATGTTTATGCAAAGGTTGATTGATGACAGTTTCCCTTTAAAATGGATTCGCGTTCAAACTGATTTCATGATCTATTATTGAAAATTCCCTGATTTTTAACTCTTTTAGAAGAATTAAAAAATTGAATTTGAGATAAATAAAATATTTCAGTATTAAAAAGATGGGAGATATGATAGAGTCGACATTATTAATCAGTAATAAGGTGGTTAAAGATACGCAAAAAGAGTCTAAAGAATGAGGAGTTGAATATTATTACAGGATGCGAAAAGATGATCTTTTGGATGCCTTTGACGATAACCCTAAGCCAACTCCTTCTATAATCAAATCGAAAAGTTTAATTAAATTCCTAAAACATAATCAAAAAACTTCCAAGAGAGTATCGAATCGAATTGAAAGAAATGGTTCAAATATGTCCACCTGAAATATCGATGAAAATAATAAAAGCAACTATCATTTTGCATAATTCTTTTCAAACTTGCAAATTAAATTCTAAAGGACGTAAAGAACTTAAAGAAATAGCAGAAAAAATTAGAGCAATTAAAAATACATATGCGTTGAATTTTTAATTCTTTTTGGAGAATTAAAAAAAATGAATTCGAGTTAAATAAAATATATCAGTATTAAAAAAGATGATTTACACAAGAAGTGATTTGAAAAAGTTGTTAAAGCAAAATGGTGTTACAAAAACAGCACGCACTTTGGTAGCTTTGACAATGATCGCTGTTGAAAACAATCTGATCGATAAAAGCTGTTTAATAGAAAAGGTGATTGAAAAGAGGCCTGTGGGAAGACCAAAAGTGTTTTAAAAAAAAGTAAAACCGCCAAAAGAAAGAAAGCCTATCGACCCTAAATGAAAAAGACTTGAAAACATCAGAACTAACCCTTGTGTTTTGAGATTGACCCATGTTGAAACGGGAAAAGTGATTGAATACAAATCCATTTACAAATTAAGTAAAGAGATGGGGCGCTAATGGAAATACTTTGACGATAAACACGGATATAAAATAGAAGTGATTAAGTCTGAAATTTAAATATGATGAAAATTTAAATTTGTTAAAAATTTAAATTTTTTCTTATTCGTTGAAATTTTTCCAAAAAATTGAAAATGGGATAAACAATTTTTTTTTCTTATATAAAATGAGTGACAAAGCAAATAAAAAAGTCTCAATGGCATCATTACGAAAAGATGCCAAAGAAAGGGCTTATTGAAGCCATAAAAAACACGAAACCTGTTATTGGTTCTAAACCTGCAACACGTCGAAGACGAACGACTGATGCAAGGCCGGTTCCTGCTCCTCGTCCTATCGTTGCAAGAGCGGTTCCTGCTCCGCGTTCGATTGCTCAAAGTTCAGTTTCGAGACCGGTTCCTGCTCCTCGTCCCGTTTCCAACGACTTGATTTCATTCGGACCTGCTCGCTTGCAAAATCAGGTGACAAGAGCTAAACCATCTATCCTTGAGACACCGGTTACCGATTCAACGAACGTCATCACACCTAGACCGGTTCCTTCTGGTTTATTTTCAAGAATTGCAACGGCACTACTATACATTGCCGATTCTGGCGCATTGATACTTTTCTATACTTAAGGAATTCAAGATGGCGTCGTTTTTTAAATGTGTAATCATGTTCTGGCACATTGACAGTTTTCTCCATAGTTAATGAATTCAAGATGTTGTTATGTTTTTTTTTTAAATGTTATAAGATTTCCATCTCATTGTTAATATCATGTCGGAACCTGCAAAGATCTTAAAACTGTATCTTTTTTCGTAATTTATTCCATAATGTTAAAGAGTTGATCATAGTCCATAAAATTAAAACAAGGTCTTTTTTTGTAGTGTCCAATGGCTAAGGCGTGAATACCATCATCCGAGATGTGTCTTTTGTCATCGTTAGCGCTGAGAGCGACTTTGTTGATTTCTTCGGTGTAAATGTTATGTTGATGCGATCGGATAACGTTCATGGCTGTAAGCTTTTCATTTCCACTTAATAAGCAGTCTTTATAATCTTGATGAGTGATGTGTTTATCAACGACTTTCTTTTTAACCCCTTTACATTTTTTGTGTTCATTTTTAGCGATCTTGTAAGAGTAGAGCTTAGGACGAAGTCCAACAAACTCTTTAATTAGTTTTCCACCGGCTTCGTCTTTGAACATGCCGATAATCTTATTATTTAACCCTACTTTAAACCCAGCGTTTTCAATAGCAGGATGGTCTTTAGAAAAGTTGCTCGTGTCAAATTTAGCTTCAAGATCGTCAGCAATGTCTTTGAAAAAATCATCCGTTTCGATTTCATAGATGAGCGAGTCAGTATCAGTCATGAGTAATTTCGCACGATCTCCGTATTTAGGTTTGATATAGTCGTAATGATGTTCAAACATGAGAATTTTGCTTATGTCTAGAACACACAGTCCTAAGTAAACAGGTTTGTTGTAAAAGAGTTTTGTTCTTTTCATGTGAACTGCAGTAAGGTTTTCATCAAAAATGGTATTTCTATCATAATTAGGCTTTCTTGTTAATTTTAAGACTTCTTTTTTATTGGTGACCAGTTTAATATCAACATGCTTTCGAATATTCTCCATGGTTTTTCCAAAGACAGAGTTATTCATGAGTTTAAAAAATTCTTTTTCAAACTCGTTTTTAGCTTTTGCTCTTAATGCAGTGTTGAGGTCAATGTACTTTTTCATAAAAGGTTCTTCTTCAAAGGTAACACCTCGATGAATTTTAGTAGTGATCAATCCAAGTCGTTCATAGAGTTTTAGACTTTCATGGTGAATAGCATATTTTTCCTTGTTGTTTAAATTAGGAACTAACTTTTCCACTTTATTAATTTTTAGTCTTTCAGGAGCTAAAGGATAGTCGTTGTGTAAATCGTGTAGACTTTCAGGATAATTCAAGTCCACTTCGAGAATACAAGGCATGGATTTCCAATTTAAAAGTTCATCTTCAGTCATCCATCTGAATCCTCTAAAAGGAAGAGGCTTACACATAGCCCATCCATATAAATTATTAGCGTCTAAATACTGAATGAATTTCGAAGGTTGTGAAGGATCATAATCACTCATGTATTTGTTGTTAGCAGTTCCATGTCGTTTGCTGATCATGCAAATTCCACCGCGTATCCCTTTTTCTATCATATTAAGCATATCAATATCAGACAGAAGCTCTAACCGAATTCCAGTTAGTTTTAACATACCATCCCAACCCAAACCAGGTGAGGTGTAATACCAAGCAGGATCAAGCTTGTAATAGGTACGACACACGTCTCTGAAATTTTCAAAGATATCAGCAAGTATCAGCACGTCTGACTTGTTGTACAGTTCTTGGTAATCTTTAAACGTTTTACATCCAAATACATTCCAAACGTTTTGCGCATGCGCATAGTCTTCACAGCTTATTTCCTCATCATTCAGTTTGGAATAGAATGCTTCAATAGGAGGCAATTGCGTTTCTGTTAATTTTTCAATCGAGTCCATCCATTCGTAAGGGAAAATACCTTTTTTTCTTAATAAATCAAACTTTTCTCCAGAGTAATATTGAGCAACGTTTTTGCATTGGTCATCAGTCAGATTTTTAGCTAGATCTTCTAACTTGAAACCCATGAACCTGTAGCTGTCAATAAACCTCAATTTTTTCCATACTTCACGAAGTTTACCTTTCTTATCAGTAAATTCTCTTACTTTGATGCTTTTTGTGAAGCTGATATATTTTTCTTCATTGTTGGGTATACATTTTAATTTTCCACCTAATTTCCTGATGAACAAATGACTATCATAACCAGACAAGTTATGTAAAATGATGGGAATAAATTTTGGAATTTGATAATCCAAGTTGCATTTGTTATGAGCAGCACCACGGTACTTTCCGGTCAAATGACAGTGATCCCACACTTTGTCACCGTTAAGATCTTTTTCACAAATATGACATAGAGTTGCATCCTTAAAATTCATTTCATCCTTATCCGTTATGACTTTCTTTTTTACTATATCAATCTTGTCAAGAATCTTTATAAGGTCAGCTTCAAGCATGGATATAAACTTTTGAGCTACGTCATCCTCTTCGCTTTCAGCTGTGTACATGACTGGTTTTCCCTTGTAAAGGCTATCGTCAAAGCATTTGATGTAATAGCAGAAGGAGCTTGGAACGTGCTTTTGATATTGTTTGGTGTACGACTCTTTCGAATTCGGTGTGCAAGTGTTAAGAGGTTTGATGAAACTTTCAAAGTCTGCATATACAACGTATGGAACTCTCATAGACTTGTTATAGTTTTTAAACTGAACGGTCGTTCCTTCTTTAGGAAGTTCGATTCTTACTGCATCGTTGTCATAACAATAAGGTTGATGCTGTTGAAGCTTTTCTTCCTGGTCATAGCCTTGCAAGCAATTTCTGCAATAATACATTTTGTGCTGATGTTTTGATGTTTGTGAAGATAATAACCGACTCAAACTTTTAATAAGACAGTAATGGTCAGTGTCTTCGTTTGAAATAAGCAACAAATCAACACAGTGCTTTCGATCTGTAAAATCAGATATTTGCAAAGGATAAAGTTTTTCATTTTCATATCCAAAGACGTTAATGCTAATATCTGGATTGTTCTTTTCAAACTTTTCGATTTTATTAAGCTTGACAGGAAACTCTATTCCATCCCAATTCAGCTCTTCCGATTTTAAAATAAGATCATTGTCGATTCTTTCGTTGTCTCTATTTTTCAGATTCAACACTCGAGTGACTGACCATTTAAAGCATTGATTGTCGTCGTTTTTCATGTTGATGATTGCCTTTTTGTCTTTCAGCTCTTTAGACAGCTCCATGTAGGAACCACCGCTGATAGGCTCATAATCAGTAAAGTTAATGTCCATTCTTAAAATCTTAGATAGGATACTATTAGATCCTAAAGCATTGTATTTAACACTATTTTCCAATACTTTTTCTTCCATTTCAGCTATTAACTCTCTTACATCTGTAGCTGCTATAATAATCTCTGATCTTGATGAAAAGCTTGCTTCCCGAGTCACTTCTTCACCAGTCATCATGCTTACAGATTTCATTTCACACGCTAAAACAATTCTTACCTTTGTATTCCTTTCTCCTTCCATGGTTTGAATAGCAGACTCTCTCACCAAATTAAAAAAGGATGCAATGTCTTGGTATCGAGAAGAAGGTCTATAAGAAAATTGTCTCAAAGAGCTCTCCGCTGAATGTTCAGTCATTTTAAACTTTACTGTAAATGGTTTTGACACAGGCTGTTTATACTCTGTTTTTAATACAAGTGATTTGATAGACTTTATTTTTTCATCGATTTGTTCTGCCGTTTTGCTTACATTCTTCTTGACCACTTCAGGAACGTAGGGTTCTACCCATTCTTTGATATCATTAAACTTGGTTTTAACATAAGACGTCACACTTTTTGTAACTGTCGTTAGAGTTGAAAATAAACTAGGTCTTGGTGGAATGACTGGTCTAGGTGTCATGACAGGTGTTAAATCTGAAACAGGCTCATCAAGAATCTGTCTTTGCAAATGAATTGGTTTAGGAGTAATAGGAGGTTTTACTACAGCAGGACGAGGAGCTGGAACAGGTCTTTTAACCGCAGGACGAGGAGCTGGAACAGGTCTTTTAACCGCAGGACGAGGAGCTGGAACAGGTCTTTTAACCGCAGGACGAGGAGCTGGAACAGGTCTTTTAACCGCAGGACGAGGAGCTGGAACAGGTCTTTCAGGACTAACAACAAACCTTACTTTTGCAGGCTTTATTGAAACTTTTACAGCTGGCTTAACAAACCTCACCACGGTAGGTCTTTCAGACAACGGTCTTGCCTCAGTCGTACGTCTACGAAGAGAAGCAGGAGCAGAGACGGATCTAGGAGAATGCAAGATCGTTATAAGCTCTCTCTTTCTCATTTTAGAGTATCCTTTTATTTTTTGCTCTTTAGCAATTTCTTTTAATTCTCTCACCGTTTTGTTTTCCATTTTATTAATACAAGGTTTTTATTTATATCATGTAACGATTTTTTTTAAATTCAATATAAAGAATTTAAAAACTTCTTGTTCCAGAAATCTCATACTTGCATCCATCGACTACTTTTCCATTTCTACTTTCAAAGAAATTCCATCCATGTCCTGTCTTTTTCAGCGACTCGTAAGCAGACTTGTATTCTACCACCTCACCAGTATCAACATTAGTTATTTTTACATTTAAAGGATTATTTCTAATTAAACCAAGCCTCATATATTTAGGATCAAGAGGCTTCTTTTCTTTTTTCTCAAATTTTCTAGTTCTTCCAACAGGTCTCACCTCTTTTGAGTTTTCTAGAATCGCATCTTTACTAATCAAGTTGTTTTCAATCGCAAGCATCATGAGCGTAATTAAACTGTCTGACGTTTTCGAAACACCGTTTTCTTTTAGCAAATTTTTCAAAATCTTTCTTGTATATATCATCTTTTCTATATACAAGATTTTATTTAAATCAAATTCAATTTTTTTCATTTCGATATACAAAGTATTCTAAAGTTTTCATACACAACGTCATTGGAAGCGAGTGAATGATTTAGAATCGCGCTTTTTAGATTTCCAGAAATCTTTTTCTTCTCCTCGAAATCACAATCCAAACCAAGCACATACTTGTCAATCATTCTTAGCTTTTCTTTTTTAGGCAAGTCTTTCCAAGTACTGAGATGCTTTTTGATTTTCTTTTCCCTTCGTGAATATTCTGTCTCACCACTCCATACAAGTCGGTAAAGCTTGTCTCTCTCTTTATCACTGTACTCTTTTGGAATATTAAAATTTCCGTTTTCAGTAACGCAAACAGATTTGTCAAATACACCTGTTTTTCCAAAAGCAAGAAGCTCAAGATGTCTTTTTTTATTTACGTCAGTCTCTTTGATGCTGCATTCTAGAAAAAACGGAAAAAACTGTTTCATTTTATTCTTCTTTAAAATTCTTAAACTTTTTTCGGTCTACCCACAGGTCGATCTTCCTTCACGTCTTTAATCAATATGCTTTTATCAATCAAGTCGTTTTCAATCGCAAGCAGCAATAATGACATTTTATTGTTTGACGTTTTAGAAATTCCGTTTTCTTTCAGTAATTTTTTCAAATCCTTTTTCGTATATCTCATTTTTATTTTAAAAAATATTATTTTGAAAACATTTCAATAAACAATATTCATTCTGCTTCCATCTGATTTAAGCCTAAGCAATTTATCGGAAATGAGTACAGCAAAGGCTTGAGTGTTTGCAGGAACGTTTGCATTGAATGTAGCTTTTATTTGCACATCTATCACTGAAGTTTTTAACCTCTCAGCCTGCTTGCTTACATCAAAAACAAAAAGAGGACAAATGTATCTATAATTTAAGGCTAGTAAATTGGGTTGAGTTACAATGTCGCTTGTTCCATAAAGTCTATTGTCAAACTTAGAGGCATCTCTATAAGCTCTTGAGTATTTGTTGTTATTAAAGTCTAAATTGTAATCAACAGCAGGATACCTTTCACTGTTTAAAGTAACATACATGTTTTTTAAGTCGCAGTGATCAAAGACTGAAGGATTTAATTCTTGACTTCCAGATTTATTGGTTTGGAATCCAACAACGACATACCTTGGTCTTTCACTAGCAGATCTTGCGCTTAACCTCCAACTAAAGTTATTGGATACAGGAACGGCGATGGTATCACATTGTCTAGATCTGAACGAAAATGGAACATCTACTTTTGATTCAATGATTTTGTAAAGATTGTTACTACTCGCGACAGAGGGTGTGACATGAGGCATAAACAAAGACAACTTAGTCAGATCCACTTTTCCTGCAGCTGTTGCAGCTGTTCTAAAAATAGCATCACTATCACCCTTTCTCACAAGAGCAAGCGTATGCTTAAATCCATAGAGCACTTTATCGTAATCGTCGCAAAATCCAAAAATGTGTTTTAAAGGAATGCAGAACGAAAACGTTCCTTTTTCCTCAGGCTGTGCAATGATGTAACTTTGTCTTTGCTTAAATCCAGTGTTGTTAACAAGATCTGCTAAAGCTGTTACGTCTCTTTGCCACAGCTGGTTCATACCCTCTGAAAGTTGAAACTCCACTGGATATTTAAGGTATCCAATCATGGTGGTAGCTTGTCCAGGTTCGTAAATGGTTTCTACCTCTTGATTCGATAATTGATAGCTAATCTGACTGAACATGTGCATGATACCGTTGTTAACCAGAGTAACAACGTCTGCATCAGCGTAGGAAGTTCCATCCGCTTTTAAAAGTCTTCCTTCAACCAAAAGGTAAGCCTCAGATGGAAGCGTGAACAAATCTTGCTGCTCAATATTGATTCTTATTTCTCCATCCACGTTTAGATTCTTATTCACTGGTTCGTATTCATGAAACTCGAATCTCTCAATTTCTTCATCAACAATAATCTCTTCTGTAAAATTTAAAACATCGGAATTTGCCATTTTTATACATCAAAGAAAAAAATTTTAGATCCTCATACAATCAAAAGCCCATTTCCTTTTTTTACCAAGTCTTGTATTCTAATCGCATTGTTCTTCGACAATCCTGATCCAAACATAGAATATTCATCTATAACCGGTGCGCTTGAAGCTCTGTTAACGATGCTTGAAATAATTTCTTTGCTTTTAAGACTGAGATCATTCTTTGCAGCTTCATGTGGTTTTGGAGTTCCAGTCTTGGCATACAATTTCTCAATGGTCTTTTTACCTTTATCAATAGCCACATCTTTAGCAGTGGAAATGGCTGCAGAAGCTAGCTCTTTTCCTGCAGATTTAGTAGCCATGATTGCTTCTCTTCCTAGTTCAGTTTTTGCAATTTTATTAGCCAAAGTAGATGCCGCTCTTGAAGCGCTTGAAATTGCTGCTCTTCTCAAAAAATTCTTAAGCGTGTCAATTATCCCACTTCCACCCACAATATGCTTCTTAACATATCTATTTCTATAAACGATCATTTTTTATTTCCAAAGATTTTTTTTTATTTCATATCGATATACGCGATTATAGCCTTGTACTCGACTTTATTAATCCTATTTTGTCTCAACAGCTCATCGCAAATGGAAACAGCCACATTTCTTGACTCTTTATTTCCAGCATGCCATGCAGCGATGCTCAAGTTGAGCTTTTCCACAAGAGCATTTGGATCGCTCGGAAGTATAATCACACCATGACCTTTTTTGACTTTAGTTTCACTTTTAAATTTATCCCAAAAAGGCTTTATAATTTGTTTGTATTTTTCGCTTCTGGAGGATTTTGGCTTGTTTGAATTTGCATCAGAAAAAATAGTACCAGACTTGAAAATAATTTTTGAATAGTTTTCTAAATCTTCATTGTTAGCGTCGCTCCATTTGTCTGGAGAATCAGATTCTGTCATAAGCCTCCAAAGACCCTTTGTTCCTTTATACCTTTCTCCTCCAACAACGATATCATTTCCATCCACCTCCACCTCCATTTTTCCAAAGTACAATTTATCACTAATTTTACTAATTTCGAAATTTCTTCTAACGTCGTTTACGAATCGCTTATTATACCTATTTAAATAGACGGATGAAATGTCTCCTAAATGATTTGTCTCATCAAAACTGGGAGGTGCTTGTTCGATGCTTTTGATCATCTTTTCATTGCTCTCAATCAGAGGCTTGTAAAGCTTGCTTAAATCAGTCTGAAGATTAGCATCATAAATATTTTCATTTAAACTGTCTTGATAGATTCTTTTTCTTCTTTCAACAAATTCTCTCACCATTTCATCCCTCTTGTTCGGGTCTGTTATTTTAAAAAAGGACATTTTTTAAAACACAAGAAAAAAAAAACGTAAAACACAAACTTATCTATGTTTTTAAATTAATTTTTCTTAAACATATTATTGAACGCTTTTATTACGTCTTCTCTTCCTTTTTGGATCAACGACTCTTTGGTTATCTCGTCAATGTTGATTTTTGTTTTAGTTCTTATTTCTCTCATCAAACTCTTAAATTTTTGAAGCTCGTCTAAAATCAATTCATACTCTGAATCGCTCACAACGTTGTCTACTAAAGCTTTTGAAATGTGACTGTTGATGGTGTTCAATTTCGACTCTGCCAACACTTTAATCTTTTCATGCTTCTCCGCTTTTAATGCTAGTTTTTTGTTCACTTGTCCTCCTACAATGGATAAAAACCCCATTCCAATAGCCGCACCTTCACATGCAATCGCAATAGGAGCAGCAGCGATGGTGCTCAAAGTTCCAATTCCAACAACTCCAAGCGCAACACCACCTGCTTGCAACGTATTGTCTACAAAAGAAATGATCCTGAAAGCGCGATGATACTTTTTGCTTAGATGCACTCTCTTTTTCCTCTCGTTGTCCATCTCTTTTTGGATTTCGCTTATTTTCTGAAGACGGTAAACGTGTCCTTCATCATCTACAGGAGCTGATGGAAGAACTGGATAAAGTTTAGATTTAGCATCGTGATTGTATTCCATTTTTATTACAAAAAAATTATTTTTTTTCACTCATTTATGAAAATGGCAAAGCCTAAACTTTCCCCTTTTTTAACAATAACATCTGACTTGCTGTTATTGTAAATCTCCATGATCACATTATCCGTCGACTCTGATAGCATGATGCTGTGACTGTAATAATCTAGTTTTGATTTTAAGACTTCTCTTAAATTCACTAAAGCTAATCCGCTTTTAAGTTTTATTCCAAACATAAAAGTTAATTTCTGATGACTCAGTTTATTGAGTGTAATGTCTTTTTGAGCAAATATTTCATACTTAGTTCCCGTTTTACAGGAGGATGCTTCAAGTACTTGTCGAAAAAAAGATATGATTTATTGCAAGCCTTTCGGTCGTTATGAAAAAATTTTTTATTCACACTATTTTCTATTTTATTATAACAAAAAAAATTATTTTATTACACCATTTTATTCCTCACATGTAAAGAATAAAATGACTTTGTTCTCTTTAAAGGAATTTATTTTCTAATGTAACTTCAGCTACATATGGTTTTTTTATAATAACTTTAACTTTAATTTTATTACAATATTTAGTGGGTTCTGTTACTATTATTTCATAGGCAGGTCTTTCAATTCTTAGATGTTGTTCTTGATCTCTTTCTAGTCGTTTATTAAATAAATTTATTAGCTCGTCCATCTTCGATTCATCGTAATCTATATCTTCAGGATCTATATCTTCAGGATCTATATCTTCAGGATCTATATCTTTAGGACTTTTGTATTTAGGAACAATATCTTCAGGGTCTATATCTTTAGGGTTTTTATTTTTAGGACTTTTGTATTTAGGAACAATATCTTCAGGATCTGAATCTTCAAAGTTTTCATATTCTGATAAAATAAGATCATCTATAATACTCATTGTTGTTTTTTATATCGTAAGAAATTTATTTAACTCAAAATTCAAAATTTTTAATTCTTCAAAAAGAATTTAAAAAAATCTGTTTAAGCAGCAGAAGCACACACTCTATATTTATCCTTTTGAAAACCTTTAATCAACGCTTCAATCTTTAATCTATTTTTTTTCTCCTCATCTTCGATGTAAACGGTGTAGCTTTCATCACGCAGATCTTCTAACAATTCATTATATATATAATCATCATATTCATTTTGTTCTTCAATACTCATCGAATTGTAATCTAAATATACAGGATCATTCATCGCAGATTCATTGTAAGGCAAATCTTCAGGATCAACATCTTCAGAATCATCATCATCTTCAGATTCTTCTGAACTAGACCAACTAAATATATTAGCCTCGTCTAAAACATTAAAATCATCTTCGCTTTCATCTTCTTCACTTTCATCATCGCTTAGGCTTAGGGTAGAAGAATATCTTTCTTCAACTTTTCTATAAATTTCTTCTATTTCATTAGTAAATTCATCTCTTTCTATCAATTCTATCTCATATATTTCAAGACTACTCATTTCTTCCAACGTTGGAGGTTCTGTCCTTTCATACATTGCAGTTAATCGTTCTATCATCGCACGCTGATTTTCTGACATACTCATTGTTATTTTTTATATAATAAGAAATTTATTTAACTCAAAATCAAAAATTTTTTTCATCTGTAGAATTTCACAAGTGAAATTTTTAGATCCTTCAGATCCATGGAAATTCTTCGAATTTTTAGGCGTAGTAATACACTTGTCCTAGAAGAAGGTAAAAGCTTCCGGATTGACCGACTTGAGCATCACCAGAGTTGAGCGTGACAACGAGTCTTCTACCAGCTGCGACAGTAGGCATAGAATCTGCTTCTCCAAAATTTCTGTAAAAAGAGATGGTGGTCGCAGAGCCAATGGAGGATGTGGATTGATACAACAGCCCTGTCGATTTGTTGTTGAATGAAGTTAAATTTGAGCCGTTCCATGACGACAAGTAAAAATCTTCCAGTCCTGACGATGAAAAGAAGCATGTGCTGTCACCGTCATATCCAGGAAAGTAGGTGTAATTGTTGGTGTTGTATGGTGTCCAAGGAGTGAGAACGGTTCCGTTTCCAGGAGGCGAATTTCCATCGTACATTCTGACTCTAGATTCCCACCAGTTTCCAGAAGCGCCAATGATGTGCATTTTGATGTATTTCAACGACACGCCATTTCCTTTTCCGTTGGTGTTCATCAAAACGTATTCACTGCCATAAGTGGTGTTCATATATCGAAACGTTCTACAGTACAGCTTGTAAAGAGGGATGGTTGCAGGAATAGAAGCAAGTGTGGAAATGAACGGTTGAATCCAATACGTGATGGCAGTAGCATTTCTGTTCACCAGTTGAATGGAGACGTCGTTTCTGAAAGGCATGTCCAACGTGAAATATCCTCCCAAGGAAGTGGTGTTAAGCATGTTGCATCCCTGCAAAGAATTGGCGTAAAAAGCTCCTCCCAATGGTGAAAAAAGCAAATCAGTGGCGAGACCAGTAGCGTCCACTCCAATTCCTTCTGTTGTTTCTGCATAATTCCCTACATTGATTTCTCCGTCAGTAAAGATTCGAATAAAAACTTGGCCAGGAATATTCGTGCCAGAGGTGCTGTATAAAGCCAACCACAACCTTCTCAACACACCTGATTTTCCAGAAAACGCAAACACAGGAGAAGTGGTTAGCGCCGCTACCGTCTGAGACTTAAACCCTAAACTGGTGAAGCTAGATCCTGGAACGATACTGGTCAGACTTGATTTTTGCAACAACAAGTCTACATAATTTTTTGTCGCTCCATCTTGCGCGTTGGTTGGATCGATCACGTTGATTAATTTGTGTGAATTCAAATCCAAATCCGCAGTGCCCACAGTCGTACCACCTGACGCATGCGTGTCTACATAATTTTTCGTAGCTGAATCTGAAGCTGATGAAGGTTCTGCTAAATTAGTTAATTTGTGCGACGTCATGTTAATGTCGGTGTATGAAATAGCGTTGTATGATACTTTGGTGTCTACATACCCTTTTGTCGCTGCGTCTTTTAAAGCGGTGGGATCACTCACGTTGATCACTTTGTGTGAATTCATGTCGATGATTCCAGTGATCGTGCTGGATCCGTCCGTTTTAACACACTGACTTGAGCTGACGTCGACGTAGTTTTTTGTCGCGGCATCATGCAAATTAGTGGGTTCGTTCAAATTGATCGCCTTGTGAAAATTCAAATCCAAATCTGTAGTTCCTACTGTCGTACCACCTGAAGCATGCGTGTCTACATAATTTTTTGTAGCAGCATCGTGTGCGTTAGTCGGCTCAGCCAAATTGATGATTTTATGAGAGTTGTAATCCAAATCTGCAGTGATGGTGCTGTTTCCATCTGTTCTGATATAGAGATCGCCTGTTATGACTGTTGATGAGAAAGGATCATAAAAGTACCTCCCTAATTCTGTTCTACCAAATTTGTCAATCATTTTATATAGTCACGACTTTTTTTTTCACCAAAGTGTGTTAACAACGCTTTGAAAGTCATCCCCTTCCTGTAATTTTTTCAAGACGTAAAGACACAAGTGTCCACAATAAGACGTGTTACCAAACTGAACTCTTTCGCTGTTATAATAAACCGGGCTTTTCAAGTATTTAGTCAATTCAACAAGAGGAGGTTGAGCATAAGAGTCAAAGCTGTATTTTTTGTCTCCGTCTTTATACCAACAAACCCAATGAAATCCATCTGTGCTAGAATCTCCCGTGTTGACAATTCCACATTCTTTTATTCTTGTCTTTTCTGGCAATTCATCCCTCACAAAAACACCTCTAAAGTTTTTAATTTTGAGCTTTTTCACAGCATCTATTAATTGAAAGTTGGTCAGAGGTTTGTTCGGTAGTACAATTCCTTCAACATTGATCATTTTTTTAAAATTCAGAAAAATTTTAAAAAGTTAGATTTTTCCACAGATTTCACAAGTGATTTACATTTCATCATTTTGTTCTATTTCATCTTCTTTCAGCTCTAAATTCAAGTCTTCACACATCATGATGCTATTAGGTAAAGATGCATTTTTTACGATGACAGCTTCAACCAGTTTAACTTGAATAGACACAATCGAAGGACCAATATACACCCCATCAATTCTAAGTCCTCCAATAGCGTAACATCGTTGATTGATAAAATCATGTCCAGAGCATTTGACCAAATTTTTATTACAACGTTCTCCTTTGACTCCATTTTTTATATCAATATCTGTTTTCTTTCTATGAAATACAGAAGTAATAAGTATTCCGTCTTTCTCATTTTTAGTAAACGTCTTTGCATAAAAGACTGGCGCTGCTTCAGTATTCTCAGCTTTATATTTTAAAATAGTCAATTCGCTTGAATTAATTTGCTTTTTTCTTCCTCCCTTTTTAAGTTTAGCTGACAATTTATCCACTTCACCTCTAATGAACAAAGTAATCTTTTCCATTATGCTAATAAACTTTTCTTCTTCTTGCGTCTTTCCCTTTTTAGCATCAAAGCAAACAAAGGACATGGAATATCCAGTTAATTTTTGTGTTGCAGGTTCTTTATTCTCGCATACACCATACGAAAATAATATAGGTGATCGTAATACAAGAGAACCATCTCCATTTGAATAAGAATATTTTACTGGTACTTTTTGATAGGCTACTGGTTTGGTTGCTGTGTAAATTTCTCCAACTGATAATTTACTCTCATCAAAACTTTCAATTGTAATAAAACTCATTTCTTTTATATAGAAAAGAAAATTATTTAACTCAAAATTTTATTTTTTTTTCACTGTATTATTTTTTTTAACACCTAATCCAAATTTAGCTTTGGCTTTGATGATAGGTTCGATGATTTTTCGCTCGCTTATTTCTCTCTGAGTTGGGTTTTGTATGGAGTTCATTTCTTCAAGCATCATTTGATCTGCTAAATTTCTGCTTTTAACATCGTTTAAATATTTATAAGCTAAATCGTGGTGATATGCTGCATTGTCCACTCTATCCACCGGTTTGCTCCACTCTTGATACATATCCGTGGAAGTGAGTCTTTTGTCTAAATTGGTTCCAGGTCCTGCAAAGTTCATACCTGGTATGTGCATTTCTCCTGGAAACTTTGCCCATGGAAGCTTTATTTTTTTTGAAAAATTGTTGATCGATTCCACCAAGTCTCCTCCGCTAAGCGCATTCGCAGAAACAAACTTGCATTTAGTCGTTCCGCAGATGATGCAAGTTCCTTTAAGCATATTTCTATTGCTTTTGCTTATTGCATGGTGCAAGTTGTTCGTTTCTGTTATTCTTTTACATTTGACGCAATACATTTTTTATATTCAACATAATAAAAAATGGAAGTGATTGATTTGTCATGGAACGTAAATAAAAGCAAAAGAAAAAACAACAAACTTTTGCCTAAAAGTATACGCGGAATCATTATTGGAAAATCAGGTTGTGGTAAAACAACACTGCTACTCAATATACTTTTAAGACCTGGATGGCTAGACTATAATCATTTGCAAGTCTTTGGAAAATCTCTTTTTCAACCAGAGTATAAAATATTAAAAAACTCGTTCGAGAAGAAATTACCGAAAGAGGTTATTCTTGATTTGTTTAACATTCAAAGCAAAATTGAGCAATTAAACGTAAGCCCTGAATGTGTTATTAATGAAATTTCAAAAAAATGGGATAACACAGAAGATATGGAGTGTCAATTTTTCGAAACGGCTGACGATGTGCCTAATCCTGAAGATCTTGATTCATCCAAAAACAATTTAATGATCTTTGACGATTTGCAATTGACTAAACAAAACAAGTGCGAAAAATATTATATCCGAGGAAGACATTCTAACGTCGACTGCTTTTATCTCGCTCAAAATTATTTTATGTTGCCTAGACAAACCATCCGAGAAAACGCTAATTTCATTTGCCTGTTTCCACAAGAATTAAAAAGAAAAAGTTTTATGAACGCCCAGTACATTTTGTTTCAACTGCTCCAAAATAGAAGTCATCCATGTCGGCTGGAATTTTACCCCGACCTTTTAATTATAAAAACTCTCAGACATTACGATAGGCATTCAACCTTGTTTTAATTTTATGGACTATGATCAACTCTTTAACATTATGGAATAAATTACGAAAAAAGATACAGTTTTAAGATCTTTGCAGGTTCCGACATGATATTAACAATGAGATGGAAATCTTATAACATTTTAAAAAAAAACATAACAACATCTTGAATTCATTAACTATGGAGAAAACTGTCAATGTGCCAGAACATGATTACACATTTAAAAAACGACGCCATCTCAAAGACATTATATTTGGTGCTCCTGTTAGACCTGTTCCTGCTCCTCATCCTGTTAAAATAAAGTTTAAATTGACTGAGCATGCGTTGAATCACATCACTGAGCAATTTTCTTACGAACCTTCTGTTCTATATCAAGATCCTAATGCCTTTTTAAACATGGTTAAAGAGGCCGCGATCAAAGTTATTAAAAAAAACACAAGAACGAACATTTTTTTAATCTGTGATATGATACAAGTAAACGAAGTTACTGGATTGGTAAAATTTCGCGATGCTGTGCCCTTCCCGGCCAAATACGATGTTGTTCTCGAATCAACAGATAAAAGAGAAAGCTTTGAAACGTGGAAAGAAAGAGTTCTTGAAAACAATGTCAATTATAACCAAGAGGGTTCTTCTTGGAAAGTGCATAAAATTGTAAAAACAGAAGTTAACATGATTGACTACGAACCTCTCACTGGCTCGTCCTACATCGATCTCCCTCCTGAACTGAAAAACAAAAAAGCCGTCATCAATATGGAAAAAGATGACAATCAATGCTTTAAATGGAGCGTCACCAGAGCGTTGAATCTAAAAAATATGCATAATGGAAGAATTGAGGAAGACTTGATTCTGAAATCAGAAGAGTTGAAATGGGAAGGAATGAAATTCCCTGTCGAGTACAATCAAATTGACAAATTTGAAAAGATCAATCCAGACATTAGCATCAACGTCTTTGGGTATGATGAAAAAAAAATTCACCCTTTACGAATATCCAAAGTTTTGGATCGAAATCATACTGTTGATTTGCTGCTCATTTCAAACGAAGACACTAATATTGCGTGATTAAAAGTTTCAGTCGATTGGCCGGTTCTTCAGTAACAAAAGGCAAAAGAAAAAAATATTTTTGTAGATTTTGTCTCCAAGCTTACAACCAGGAAGAAAAGCTCCAAAAACATCGAGTTGACTGCTATAATCACATCTCGGTACGAATCGAACTTCCTGAAGAAGGAACTAAAATTCAGCTTAAAAACTACAAAATGTCAATGAGAGTTCCGTTTGTGGTATATGCCGACTTTGAAAGTTTCATCAAACCTGTCAACACTTGCGTACCCGACTCAAAACAGTCTTACACCAAACAATACCAAAAGCACGTTCCAAGCTCCTTCTGCTATTATATCAAATGCTTCGACGAAACCATTTATAAGGGAAACCTGTCACGTACACAGCAAAAAGCGATAATGACGATGTTGCGCAAAAGTTCATAAACATGGTTGAAAGAGAACTCACAAAAATTTTCAACAAGATTGATTTATTAGATCATTGCTGGAAAAAAAAGAAAGTGATGACTGATGAGGATGAAAAGAATTTTAAAGATGCAACACAATGTCACATTTGCAAAAAAAATCTTGATGGCGATAAAGTGTGCGACCACTGCCATTTGACTGAAAAGTATCGAGAAGCTGCGCACAACGCTTGCAACTTGGATTGTCAAATTCCAAAGTTCATACCCATCATTTTACACAATTTGTCCGGTTACAATAGCCATTTGTTCATCAAGAAATTGGCTGGAAAATTAAAATGCATACCCAACAACGAAGAAAAATACATCAGCTTCTCAAAAAGCATCAAAGTGAGAGAATTTATTAATAAGTAAGGCAAACTTCAGGAAGTATGGAAAGAATTAAGGTTTATTGACAGCTTCAAATTCATGTCTTCCAGTTTAGACAGTTTGGCTAAAGATCTAATTAACGACCAATGCAAAAACGTTGCTGAATATTATTCTGGAAAGCAGTTTGATTTAATAAGAAAAAAAGGGGTTTACCCTTACGAATGGGTGGACTCGATTGAAAAGTTCTCAGAAACATAATTGCCTCCTATCGAAGCCTTCCATTCCAAACTAAACGACGCTGAAATAAAAGATGAAGACTATGCACACGCTCAAATGGTTTGGAACGAACTCAGATGCGTAACTTTTAAAGACTATCACGAGCTATACAACTTTTCAGACGTGCTGATACTCGCAGATGTCTTTGAAAATTTCAGAGGCGTGTGCCGTGAATATTACGGTCTTGACCCCGCCTGGTATTACACCTTCCCTGGTTTGGCTTGGGATGCGATGTTAAAAATGATTGGAGTTGAATTAGACGCCATCATCGATCCTGACATGCTTCCAATAATCCAAAAGGGAATATGCGGTAGAATCAGCATGATTTCAAACCGACATGGAACCTCAAACAATAAATACATGGGCGACTCGTACGATCCTACAAAACCATCTAAATTCATCCAATACTTGGACGCCAACAACTTGTACGGATAGGCGATGAGCAAAAATCTTCCTGTTGGAAAATTTAGATGGATGACTGAAGACGAACTCTCCCATTGGAAATCCATGCCGTGCATTCTTGAAGTCGATTTGGATTACCCTGATCATCTTCACGACGATCACAACGATTACCCTTTGGCTCCTGAAAGAATGCTCATTGGAAAAGTTTAAAAACTCGTTCCGAATTTAAACTCTAAAAAGGAATATGTTGTATATCATGAAAACCTAAAACTATATGAACGAATGGGATTGATCATCACAAAAATTCATCGAGGTTTGACATTTCAAGAAAAACCTTGGTTCTAAACCAATTTAAGAGCAAAAGCTGAAAACCCTTTTGAAAAAGAATTTTTTAAGCTCATGAACAACTCCGTCTTTGGAAAAACCATGGAAAACATCAAAAATCATATAGACGTCAGATTTGTCACTACAGAAAAAGAAGCTCTAAAATTATCCAAAAGACCCCAATTCGAAAGTCGCACCATTTTTGATGAAAACTTGATCGCCGTTCACATGAAAAGAACAAGGTTGGTTTACAACAAACCCATTTATTTTGGAATGTGCATCGTGGACATTAGCAAAACTCTCATGTTTGAATTCTATTACGACTACATCAAACAAAAATATAGCAACCGAGCAAATTTGTTAATGACTGACACAGACTCGCTCATTTTCGAAATCAAAACAGAAGATTTTTACAAAGATATTGCTGGTGACGTTGAAAGCAGATACGACACGAGCGAATTTGACAAAGAACATCCTGCCTTTAAAAACGTCGGGTTCAAAGTGGGTGCTAACAAAAAAGTCATCGGAATGTTCAAAGACGAATGCAAAGGAAAACAGATTAAAGAATTTGTCGGGGTTCGACCGAAACTCTACTCCTACAAGATCTAAAAAGAAAAAGACGAAAAAAAAAAAAATGCAAAGGTGTCAAGAAAATCGTCGTTGATAAAAAAATAGAGCACAAAGATTATAAAAACTGCTTAATGGATAAAAAAGAAAAGCTTGCAACCATGAACGTCAGACGATCTCATCTTCACAACATTTACACGGAAGAGATAAACAAAGTCGCACTCAGCGCCAACGATGATAAAAGAATCATTTTGGAAGATGGCATTCACAATATGGCTATTAGGCATTACAGAGCACCACAGCAGCAATAAGATTGCGGTAAGAAATTTTTATTATCACGGCAACAAGTATGATGAATTTTATAACTTCAACACAAGAAGAATATAAATATTATTTCAGCGCACATTTTTTGAAAAAAGGGTAAGTCAACAAAAAATAACCATTAAACTTATCAACCTGTACTATGCAAAAATGCAAATGGCTCAGAACCCGCATTTTATATCTACTTACAAAGTTTTAACAGAATAATAAAATAACTTCTTTTTGAAAAAATAAAAATTTAGAACGAAGTTTAAATAGGAATCGCAAGAGTAGTTTAACGGAAGATCTCTTTTATATATTTAGAAAAACAAACAAAAATTATTTCAAAAGCATAGATAAAAT